>NW_020455455.1:311497-336687 GCF_003342845.1 Nothoprocta perdicaria
GGAAGGAAGGAAGGAAGGAAGGAAGGAAGGAAGGAAGGAAGGAAGGAAGGAAGGAAGGAAGGAAGGAAGGAAGGAAGGAAGGAAGGAAGGAAGGAGGAGGAGAGTACTGTAATTGTCTTCCAGTAAATAAAAAGCTGCTGCAAAGGTGACAAAAAGGGAAGGTAGCAAAATGTTCTCAAGGCCCAAGATGGACATGGAGTAAGCTCTGAATTTTCCTTTAGAAAGAAAGATTCAAGCTGTATAGCAGGGAAAAAAAAGACTTTTAATAGCAGTGGTGAAGTCCTGGAATAGACTGGGACATCAAGGGACTCTGGCTCTTGAAAACATACCAAATTAAGAGAAAATCAATACAAGTTCCACTCCAGAATGGACTAGATAATCCCCTAAACTCTCTTCCAGACTTAGCAGAATGTAAGTAAGGAAGACCTGAGAGGATCAAAATCCCTTGCCTAGGACTGCTCTCCTTAAATGATCACCTACATACTTATGATACCTACTCAGCCTCCCATAAATTTTCTGCGGCTCTGAAGACCTCAGAGCAAAGGCCAGCATTCCCCTGTCCTCCCCCTTGCAAAGAACTCGGGGCAAAATCTGACCCTAAGGAGATGTCGCAAGAAGTCCAGGTTCCTCACATATCTGTTAGCTGTGGAGATGTGGAGAGATCAGCTCCAGACTGTAGAATTAACACAGTTCTTATTCATTTGATTACAACTGAGAGTATGTCTAAAATGTTTTTATAATTTAAAAACTGATCTTTTCCTACTATCAGATATTATAATGGATCACAGTGTTGACAAATTCCAAAATAATGACATTTTTCTCTCAAACGAGATGCATTTTTTTTATTCTGCATTTTTAATTCACATTCTTAATTCACATTTTTTATTCTGCCTTTTGGCTTCTAACAACTCTCCATCCTTCTGCCAATGTGTGTATGACAATTTCAGATGAAAAATGCTACTCTTACATGCAACAAAAATATGTGCTTCCCTCTGCCCAAATGAATGGAGACTCCTAAGAAAGAAATGGAGATTCCCAAGAGAGTAAAGAGAAGGAAACAGCCAACTGTATATTTCCTACTACTATATTAACTCTTTCACCTTGTACTTTACCACCTGATTTCTTTATTTGTTTCCTATACTAAAGCTATAAAATGCATCTGGGAAATGAGCATTCAAAAATTACAGGATGCTTCTTTATGTATCTTGTTTTCCAATTATTTTTTCAGAAAAGATTCATATGAACTCTTAAGATCTTTACATATAAGATCTTTATAAAATTGAAAAGCATACAAATAGCTAAAGAAAACCCGAATACAAACATGTTTCTTTAATGGACTATTTTGCCTATGTGTACCTCTGTTTTCTATATATCTCTCACAGATTTCTACACATCGTATTTTGGTGCACGGAAGGGGCCTTGGGTCCCCGGGCCTTTTGTGGCCAACACGATGCCCCGAGTGCAAGGTGACGTTTTGAGGGTGCACAGAAAAAGGCCACGTATATTCTACTCTTAAAGCGCAGCCTGGAGCCCGCCATAAAGGAGAGGGCGGCCAAGGGATGGCGCTGCCCGGCCCGCTCCGCTCCGCTCACAAAATGGCAGCCGGGCGGGCGCCTCATGGCGCCGCGTGAGGGCGGGCGGCAGGCGGCGCTGCTGCCCCGCGCACCGAGCCGCGGCCGCGCGCTCCCGCCGAGCCAGGAGGGGGCAATGGCCGTGTCGCTGTCTGCACCGCCTGCCGCCATGGCCAGGTCGCTGTCAGCACCGCTGCCCGTGGTCGTGTCGCTGTCTGCACCGCCTGCCGCCATGGCCGCGTCGCTGTAGGCTGGCGGCGCTGGGGTTCCTCACCTGGAGAGCCATGAGCACTGGCCACGCTGCAGCGAGGGTAGCAACCCCCTGCTGCGCTAATTTGAGGACACCTTGATGCAGAGAGCTTTTTCTCCTCATTTCCCTTTGCCTGTTTGCACCACAAACCTTCCATGTAGCCTGTTAGGAGGTGCCTCCCAGCTTCACCTTCGTAGGCATTTGCTTGTGGTTTTTATAAGCGCAACATGAAGAACGTGCTCCTTCTACTCCGTGACTGAGCTCCCTGCGAGGAGCAGGGGCAGCACCCGTGCCRGCAGGGGCCCATGTTTTGGGAGCTGTGTCACAACGGAGACAGAACCGAACTGCAGCACCAACGTCCATGCAGCTGCAGCAGGACAGGGMTGGTGTTGCCACCACTGGGTCAGCAAGGTGCAAGGAGCACCCTGAGACCTGTGAATTAACCAGAGTAGTCATTGAGCTGAGGAGTGAGAAAGAAGCAATGAAAGACTTGTCCTCTAGTTAGCTTACTACCTTCTTCGAAGATACCTCTTGTGTTTGAGTCTTGTTGTGTAGGGAAATGAGAAAAGAGAACAAGCTGATTGTATAAATTCAAAAGGTCAACATGGATTCGTTTTATGAGTCAATGTGTAGCGGGAGGTGTGAGCTCCAGTGCAATTGTTTATAGCTAAGAAACGAAACAGAGAGTTGCAAAAAATGTTTCAGACCTGCTCAATACTGTGGCTGCGATGCTGTGTGAATTACCACCTCATGAGCTGCTCAGCGGAGAAATACAAAAGAAGCCACAGTTGAGATCCATGGTAAAGTTTCTGTAGGCACCAGCAGTGAAGATTTCAGCCTTTGTGTGTGAATGTTGGCTCACTTCAGAATTGGTGATGAGGAAATTTCATGAGAAATTTCAAAAATGGAATTTTCCAAATAGAAATGGAAGTTTCAAGGTAATGATGGTTAACATGGCCACATGGATCATTCAGAAGCTACATTTTGGTGTATCAGCTTTCTCATTGAACRGGACAATTGGATGGAAGGATAAAGCAGGAATAAGTCATGTTAAAAGGAGAAATAAAATGAAGCTTTAAAGTCTGGCGTAGTTGGGTTGTTTGTATGAAGTGTCACAAGTAGAGTTTCCAAAGAAAAACAAAACCATCTAATCCATCCTACCGTCAAGAGGGAAGGAAAACACAATCTATTCCGGTAATGCAGAAACAGAAACCAAAAGACCTCATTACCATTTGAATTCACAGTTTTTTCCATGAGACGCACAATATTTGTTATTGACATCAACATGGTAATTTGATGAGTAAATGCTCTTTTATGATTAAGAGATTAAAATCAGACAATCCGTATACAACAGCCATGTTCAAAGGCAAAATAATTATCGAGTTAAAATGGGTTTAAGGTAGTTGCTTCTCATTCTTCAGGCTCTAAATGGGGCCAGGAGGCGTTCCTGCTAACATGGCTGGTTATTACATCTTGCCTGCTGAAGAGTTTTCACTACCAACTCATAGTGGCAATGCAATAGACTTTTAAAAGCCAAGATCTGAGAAGAAAGTGATGAGAGCAGATTGTTGACAGATTTCTGGTATGATTTGACATTTCTTGCTTTGTTTTTATTTATTTCAGTTTATATAGGAAACAAACTTAGATTTTTTTTTTCCCTTCAAGTGACCATGTTTTTTTTTTAATCCACTAGTATTGGCTGTGTACTTGTAAAGTTATATCTGCTTGATTCAGTGGCTCTCATAGTTTTCAAAGGGATTTTTTTAGCACTGTAGAGTTAAGGTAATTAAGGGCCAGAGAGCTGGATTCCAGTCTGGCCTGGAAATCCTCAACAGACCTGGTGCTGACGTTGCAGTTAACAAACTCATGATTGTGAGTGATGACTGCGCCAGAGAAGGCCGTTGACTGACATTCAGGTTCCTAGCTGAATTTGTGGAGTGAGGAGCTTTGTTGGTGGGAAGGCCATGGAGGTGCTGAGCCAGGATGTAGCTCGCCCTTTCAGGGAGCACTGCCCACCCCATTGCTCCTGGGCCTGGGGAGCAGAGCCTGCAGAGCCCTGCTGGAGCCCTGCTCAAGGGAAGCAAGGGCTGCACTTACAGCTCTCATTCCTTTGGCTAATTAACGTGGGATCGGATTGGTAAATTAGCCTGCATGAAGCAGTTTGCTAGCACAGCTCAACTCTCTTCAGTACCTAAGGAGTTTGATTTTTTGAACGTAGCTCAGATACTTCTTTGTAGACTTCATCTCTGTCACAGTCCCATGAGACATGCAAGGACTCGGGGCAGAGTTTGATGCCATGTACTCTTAATGCATTACTAAATATAATCACCTGTCGTGACACAGTCCCAGATAAAGATTCATGGATAGGCAGTCTGATAACGGCTTGTAACTATGTGATAAGGAGCCATTTGGATGTACTAGAGCCCTAAGTCAWATGTTCAATTCAGTTATATTCTGGAGGTTTAATACAACCTTTCTGTTTCTACATGAGTCTCTGACTTGCTCACATATTAACAGAGTACCATGCCTGTCTTTGGAGCTGAAACTTGCTCAGCCTTGTTGCATATTTTTCATTTTACCTCTATCTTTGCTTTATATAACTCTCCCTACACTGTCTCTTGGAAAGAAATACGCCAGACTTGTGTCCCCCAACAGAGCTATGGTCTCTAAGGAAACTTGTGAGTTAATTAAGGAATAGTATAATGAGTATCGTTTTGTTTTGTTAACCACTGCCCTAAGGAGCATCATTTCACTTATATAAGTATTTCACCCCTATCCCCCACTAGCAAATATCAGCATATTTCTGCAAGCTGTCATGTGGGTATATTCAAAACAATACTTCCTAGATAAAATTTTGTCTTTTGAAATAGCAAGCAAATTGGCACATGAAGACAATTTCTGTAGTAACTTGGCACTGTCTTCTCTGGTTGCTGGTTTTTGGCCTTCTCCTCAAAATGTTCTAGTATTGAAGCCAACACCCATGGCCACACAGTGGGTGTGCTTGGCAGCTGCAGGGCCCAGATGCCAACCACTGGAATGTATTTTATGTACCAGTGTCTCTGCCTGTGGCTTGGCTTCCTGGCCAGCCCTTAGCAGCTAAAGTCTCTCCTCTGCACTCATCTGGCCCCCATGCTTGCTGCTGTTGCAGCTGTGAAACTGAAGCAAAATCAGTTTATAGGTGAGCTCTCTCACTGGGCCAGGAACTGTTTGTCCGCACCAGCTTCTAGCAAGATACTTATGCTGAGTCCTTTCAGCATGTGGAAGAGATTTTCTAATTGCCTGTACTAATTTCTGTGGAGAACAGATAGATCTGAATTGTGGAATTGAGAGGGGACTGAAGTGGCAGATGGTCCTGACACCAGAGATGTCACCAAAAGGTGCTTCTTGGTGCCTGCCATGGAAGCCGCCGTCCACGGAGCCCGTCAGAGGAGCAAACCTGTGACACCCTCCCGTTTCTCTACCGTCTGTTTCACATTCCTTTTAGCTCAGGCCCCTGACAAGTGCAGCATTGGCTGAGCACCACATGGGTCACTTGCGTCGCTCTCTCAGCAGTTAGCTCGGTGATCTAGGCGAGGACGCATTTCTACCATTTAACAGAAAAACAGAAAAAAAAGAACAGAAAAAAAAAAAGAAAAAAGAAAATCCACCTGACTAGCAAACTTACCATTGTCTAGCTTTATTTAACAAGTAACAGAGAAAATAAGTATATTTTTCCAGGGATGAACAATTCGTTTGGCTTGCAAATAGACTATTCATTACCGTGTGTTACTTACTGTGTAGTTTTGTAGTTTATTTATTAATGTTTGATATTTTGTAGAGATTCCAGCATTCCTCCGTGGTTTGTGTGCTCCAGTACCCTCTAGACTTTTGCATTTGCCTGGAAAACTGGCACCTCACTAAAGACATACCAAACAGAACACTGGAGGTGTATTTTGCTACACACCCATGATACACTAATTGACATAGCTGCAGTTACATGCATCTAAATCTGCTAGAGAARTGTATCTAGGCTCTGGTAAGAAGCTGCAGTAATAAAATGGGAATATTGTATCAGATAGCAAGTACTCACCAAGCTGAACTTTCCCTGGTGCCTATAAGGGTAAGTTCATTGAAGGATAATCTCAGACTTCCCAAGTTGTATTTAAGAACGACTGTAACCTGATACATAACACAGTTCATTTTCTCTTCTGAATTATATTTAAGAACAATTACACTGACATTCAGGGAGAACATGTCCAGTGCATACAATTTGGGACATTGTATACCCACAAAGGAATGAGAAAAATGCGCAAGAATCAACTACATGCTCATCTGGAAGGCAACCATTAGGGGAAAAGAAGTAYGATTTTGTGCTATATTTTTAAGTAATACTGAGCAGGGCTCTTGTGTGTCCTGAGATGCAGATGGCTGTGAGGTTACCCAGCCAGCAGGCTGACTTGATTACAGCTGCATTCACTTTGCTTTGACACTCTTGGCTTTCATTCGGAATCAGTAGGATCAAAATGGAAAATAACTGCCTGAGAAATCAAGTTAACTTTGTGTGTGTCTTCCAACTAGTTTTCTAATGGAAATTAATTTCCTAATGGAAATTTAAATTCATTATCTCTTGCTATTGTATTGTTTGAACTCTCCTATTTTGCAGATTTTGCTGTAAAGTTTTTCAGCAAGGCATAATTTTGGAGTAAAAAAATTAAAATATAGAAATCTATAATGTGGCAGTATTTGATTAGGATCTTCTGAAACCTTACTTGAAGTGAGAGTTCCTTTTCCTAATTCTTAACATGGAAATAAATGACAGGTCTTTTAGCCAAGGAAATCAAACTATTCATGCCTATTGATGTGTTATAAATTAACTGTGAAACCTATGTATTATTATAAGCCCAAAAGAAAATCTGCTGCATTTTAACACTCATCAGAATGCAAGTGAGAAATTGTCATTTTGAGAAAGGATTGAGAATAATCTCATAAATATTATTGTGCCCCATAGAAAAGGTTAATAACTCTTCAACCTGAATGCTAAGGTCACATAAGCTCCAAAATGATAGAGCACATCTGACTTCCTTGCTGTCCTTGGATTCTGATGATTCTGACGATGGGGTAGAAAAAGGCTTTTAGGATCTGTGTATCTCTTTTTTATATCCCAAAGAGAAGATCCAGTGAATTTAGTAATAAAAACATCTTTGTATTTGAAAGATATTTTCTGTGCAATGAATGGATAAAGTACACTATCTGATGAGACAAAAAGTTTTCTATAAAATAGTTGAGATCATCTGCATCACACAGATGTTTTCTGTGAAGTTAAACAAGACAAAATCTCTGAGATTTATCCACTCCTGTTTCAACACCCACCTTCAGTTCAATAGCTCCATGGAGGCAGACATGGGATACGTTCATCTSGAGAGCCTGTTGTGACCCTGCTGTCAGTGACACATGTTCCTCCTCTGCAGAATTTGGGTTGTGCTGTTGTCAGGTATGAGCTGCCCATCAGTCTGGACCTGGATAGCGAGCTTTACATTCTCTGCTTTCTTTTCACTTATTTAAGCACCTGAAAAGGAAGATGTATGTGTGTATGAATATAAGCTTCTTTACACAGAACAAAAATGTGCCCMAAAAGAAGGTATTCTTTGAGACATAAAGTCTCCTCATATGCCATAACCTGTGATTAGCCAGTCATTTTCCTTTAATTCAAAACGACGATAACATAAATAAAAAGCACAGCACAGCCTTTAACAAACCTAGGGAGCTCTGCTGAATCCCTCCCAGTGACATAAGAGCTAAATTTTCGTGATCTAAGCTTGCTGTGGTTTGACCTACTCCTTCTCACCTAGGGTTTTCCAGCATTCCTTGAGACAGCCTTCAGCTGTCCTTCCCTTGTTTGGTGAGACACCTGCTTTCTTGCTTGCATTAATCCCTGAGAAAAAAAGAGAAATTGCTGCTTCCAGTGTTGGGTCTCCAATTTCCGAGAARGTCATTTGGGTTCGGGTACTGAATGCAGTTATTTTTGCTTGGTAGTTACCAGGCTTTCTATGAGAAGTTTACAGTGGAACTCTCCCTTGTACAGACAATGAACACAGTCTTTTTTTTCCAGCATCAGTCTTCCTAACCAATGTGGGGCAATCCTCCCAATCTTGACAGACTAGAACTAGTCTACTACTTTAAGCAAACATGGGAAATGAAGTCAAGAAGTAAAGGTGTTAGGGAGAAGGACCAGRTTTAAATCATAGGCGTGTTGTCTTGGTCTCTGATAGTGAAGGAACTCATCTTGTAAGCATGCCTGGCCAACATTTAAAAGGGAAATCTCTGAGGAAATGATTTTCTCATTTCAATGAGTGATACCTTGACTTTATACCTTGACTGAATTGGAAACTAGCATCTTTACTGGTACGAGCCWCTGCAGTGTTCACTGTGCCGTTTTCTGACTCCTACCTAAAGTGGAGGTCAAAACTTCTGTTGCTATTTTAACAGTGCTGGTTCAACCAGTTTAAACTAGCTRATCTCCAGTTTAGGAAATGCCTTAACACTTCCTTGCTTTCAGTTTCCTTTCATTTCAGTAACATGTAATAGTCCTTCCATTCACACATTTCACAGAATAAAACAAAGTCCCGGTCAGACATGATGAGAATCGGGTTCTTCTTGCACTAGTTCTACCTTGTGTGGCTCTTTGATGGACGTATCTTGGGTTCACACCAGTTATCCTAATTTGAGCTAGTGAGAGTAGAAAATAGCATTTTTCAAATACACATTGCTGCTTTTCAAGTGTGAAGAAGCCAAATTAGATACTATATTCAACTAAAATCAAGATAGGTGTGCATTTATTTTTCGTACAAATTATGGGAGTATTCTCTACTGGACAAAATTAAACATGGCACGTTCCTTCTTGTTTATTCTGAGTGGATATGAAGTATTCCAGGTCACCCTCTATTAAGGCAAAGATTTGCACACAATCCCAGCCAAATTCTCCTTCCCTACTATCCTGCATTGCTATCCATTAGCTGTTGTATATACACACAATATAGATGTTTATGTTCATGGATATTGTATATATGGTGTATCTACATATACAGTTTTACAATATGTGGGTAGAYGTATGCATATACAGAGATGTGTGTACAATATCTTGATGTTCCTGGTGAGCAAAAGCAAAACATTCTYTATAGTATATATAAAGAAGGGACGACATTATCTGGCTAATATGAAATCTGCTGGACTTCTGACAAAGTTAGTTGCACCAGAACAGCTTGAATCTCTCCTGTCTCCCAGGGGCCTGGCAACAGGGGGAGCAAATTTTACCACAAATCTCAATAGACAAAGATTTTGTTCCTGCTCTTCATTCCTTGTCCCCACTCCTTTTTCTCTCTGCTACCTAGACCTATTTTTTGCTTTTCCCTTTCCGTCGTCATTTCATTAGATCCACGTGTGAACCTTCAGTGCTTCTTTCTCTCACACTCACGCTCCCAAACTTGCTGTTGGGCATGTGCCTKTTGCAGGTTGCGTGCTGCATGTGTGTGCTTGTGTGCATACAGGTGCCACCCTGAGGAATGTTCCTTTGTATTCATTATGCTGTTGATCCTCTGAGATGACTGTTTAAGAGCAGTCCTTTCAAAGCCCGACATGAGCAGTACAGCACACAGGAACRTGCAATCTGCCTGTATTTTCTCTTATCCCTGAACATTGCATAGCAAGCAGTGTTTGCGCTTACTGGAGCTCAGTTCAAAACCGAAGGCAAAGGAAGCTAATGTGTCACTAGAGAGAAGAGTACAGAGAAGTTAAATAGTTAAACAGTACAGAGAAGTTAATTCTTAGTAGGCACAAATCACATTTCCATCAAGTGCAAGCAGTCAGCTGTTATTGTAGGTCACTAAGATACAATGAATTATTTTCTGCAGTTCGTGGAAAACATTAGGCAGCTGTAATAAAGTCAATGGTATTTCCTTCCTTACTGAAGCATTACTTCAGCAAGTCCCCCTGTTTTGTTAAAACATCATTTCATGCTTGACAAAATGTCACTGAATTCTTTTTACATTTTTTGTTTCTTTTATTCGTGTCTGCAGATAGAGAAAACATTGAGAGAAAAATATCAGGATTGACTTTTCATGTTTAGATGGATGACGATGGAGCTAAACTGAAAAGACCTTATGAAGGAGCAGTTTAGTGGCCATTATATAATTCACATTTCAGTCCAGGAAACATACCACAACATAAATGTCTTTTTAAGACATTAAAACTCAGCTTAAACAAAAGTTAGGGTATTTTATAGCATAGTCCTTTGCATCTATTTTTCTTCACGTGCTTATCTGCAGTTATCTCTAATGTACTCTGTGTGTTTTTCAAAGTTTATCAAGCCCTATAGACACCTATTCAAATCCTGCATAAAATAATAAATCTAATAAATCCCTTTAGGTCAGACGACTTTTACTATGGGTTTCTTTTAAGATCTGATAAGAATGCAGATCTTTAGGGGTCCTGGGAATTCTGGGCGAGTTGATTAAGGGATGGTAAGTTTTCTTTTGGGGCCCTAATCGGTAGTAAAGCTTTCAGAACACAGCAAACTGGGGAACAATAGGCTTGGATTGTACATATGCAAAGACTGGTCAGCCAGCTGGCCATTCATTATTAGAGCAACACTTTTGCTTTCTACAGGGAAACAGCAGCCTCAGTGTTTCAAAAATATGCATAGTCCTATGGATTGGCACGCAAACAGGAGCAGCTGGACCTCGAGTTAGGTACCCACACTTTCGTAAGCAAATTAACATTACAGCAGAGGAATGAAAAAAATGTAGGAATTAGAACGGGTTAGGGGGCATGTTTGGATGGGAGATTGCAGCATTTTCACTAGCCAGACAAGCATGGAGCTTGGATGGAACCTGCAGAAATATTAGTTGTAAATATGTTGTAAATGTGGCTCACTGGTTTTAGTGTTGTTACCACTGTATTAGTGAGATGGACTTTCCTTTCCTTGTTCTCTTTCAAACTATTTTAACTTATTTAAATATGTATTCAGCTAAATATCAATTTAGAAATGACCTAGCACAAAAAAAAAAAAAAAAAAAGAAAAACCCTCTTCAAATTTCAGGATCATGATCCTGAGATCTAGTAGAGAGCTAGTGATGTTCTTTTTGCAAAGATTGTTAACATTACCGGAGTTGATAGAAGCTGGCTCGAGAATGTGTTGATAACACTGTAAACAGGTAATATTGGTGCCCAGGAAATAAAACGTCCAATCTAGAAACCATGCTCTCCATGACATAAAATATCAACATAAGCCTGAATTGAGAAACAGGAGCTCACATTTAAAGACTCAGTTCAGTTGATGTTACTTTTACCTCTGTTTCATAACGAGGGACTGTTCTGCTCTGCAGTCTCCAAACCAGCTGCAGCAACTATGAGGTGTTCACCTTCTCGTACTGTCACCTCCTGGCTTGCTGCTAGCTTGAAGCTCTGRGCAATTGGCAGGTCAGGAGCCCAGCTCCTCGTGCGATTAGCAAGATTTCCCTGCCTAATCATCTTCAGAATTTCTGAAACTTCTGAGACTTTATGAAGTCTTCTTACTATCTACAATAGTATTTTTGAGTATCAGCCATCAGCTTCTTACTTTCTCCAGTGCACGACCTTCCAGATCACATCATACTTTTTATCCATCTCTTTTGTCCATTTTATCTATTTGTCAGCTCATGTTAGGAAGTCTAACATGTGCTTTAAGGGAGCAGARTTAAGCAAAGAGATTGGCATACTCAGGCAACGAAAGCAGTGGTTGAGGCTTGCTCCACATGAATAAAACACAAGACTCAGACCTGGAGAAAAAGCTATGGGACAGTTTAACTTGCTTCAAGAGACTTGTTTCCTATTTTCTTATTAGCTTTTTCATTTAGGCTCAGTTGCAGATTTTAGAGAGGAACTGGTTATTTTAGAAGGCGTTTGGTTAACTTAGAAGTCAAAAACCTGCATTGGTCTTCTTGAAGTAATAATATTGTTTGCTTTTCTTAATTTACACCATTTAAAAAGTATCTGTCTATAGTATCTGTCTGCATAGAGTATGAGTCAGTAATTGTTACTGCTGCTATTCCAACTAGTGGAGTTTTTAACATTTTGTAATCTGTACTGTGAACTCTGAAATAGTCATCAGTTAGGAGCAGCAATCAGTTACGTGTGAGTCTGGATTTGCCCCATTCAGACAAGTTTCCTTCTGCCTTTGTGCTGAAACYTTCGTTCCTATTAACAGCGTTCTGCCCAGGTTTCTAGGAAGCTGCAGGGAGGAGTGGCTCGCCGTGTGTTCAAGCTGCTTTCCTTGTGCAGTTTCTAACCTCCTTCATACATCACACGACCCTCAATGTATAAGTGATAAAGTTAATGCAGCTAAACATACTGCTGCAAATCTTTTCTGCTCTTATCTTCCTACATTCTCTTATTATTTTATTGAGCACTATGGACACGAATACATCTTTGTGCAATTTCTGATCCTTCGATGATTCATCTTCCAGTAAAGCAACCGACTCAGTTAAACTGCTCCTTTTTAAGGGTGGAGAACRATCAGGAGCAGACTCAGCCCAGCGTGAGGTCTGCATGGACATGCACACACTTTCCAGTGGCGCAAGGCAAGCCTGAAAAAGGAGCTCTCTGGGAGCACTGGACCAAGCTGTGCCTTGGTGATATTGGGGAGGTTATTAACAGCCCAGGACTGCCTGGGTCTGACTGAACACTTCCAGAACACATACGGGTTACTAGTCATAGCTAGTTAGTTCAGACAAACCAAATACGGTGTTGTCAACACTTGCCTTACTTGTCTTCTTGCATTCTACAAGGCTTGTATAATCCTTTCTTTATATTCTATAAGTCCCCTATCCCATATTAAAACCCTATTTATCATAAATTTAGCATCAAACAGTCTCACAARAACCTATGAAATTTAAAATCTGTAGGAAAAAAAACAGCAACTGGTATTAACTAACATGTAATAGCCTCTGAATCACATGTTAAAAATCACTAGTTTGCAGCTTAAGTGACTTTTTTTTGCCAAAAAGCGTGCCTCCATTCTTATGCTGAGAGCATTTCTCCATGAGAGCCTTACCCGCCCTGCAGCTAAACTGAGCAACTCATTGCCTTATCAAGGTTAAGATCACACAGGATTTTTAGATCACCCAGTCTAATCGGTATGTCACAGATAATCACATTTCACTCCCTCACTGTATGTTCAGTCTTGTCTTGAGCTAAAGCATATTTTCTAAGAAAATACCTCATTGTTCTTAGGGCARTAAGAGATTTCCCCATTTGCCCTTGGTAGTTTACTCCAGGGTTAGCTATCATCAAATTATGTTTTTGTCATCCTGTTTCTTCATTGTCCTAAGCAAGTCATTTTTCAGTCTTCTTTCTGATAAGGCAAACAAATACTGATTCTCTTTAGGCATCCTGGAATAATGGGTTTTTTTGCATGGTCTCCAGTTTCTCAATATTTCTTTAAAGTAGCAGACCCCAGAAGTAGGATTCATTTAACCCAACCAGTAGCACCTATGATACAATATAGTCAGCCACCTCTGAGCTATTTTAGGATCTCTTTTATGAGGAAAAAAGTGTCAACCTTAAATGGACCTGTTTGCATTAACTGTGATAGCAGACTGAAGGATTASCACGTGCATGGAGGGTGCACAGTCAAGTGAAATGAGTTCCCCAGCGGCACTTTGCATAGTGTCATAGTACTGGCAACACCAACATAATTCACAGAGCTGCCATCATCCCTCTGCACCTGCTTCCTACTCCAAATAAACACATATCCATACATAGCAATGTATGTGTGACAGTAGGTTTTCATGTGAGGCTCCAGCACAGCCTCTTAGGTGTTGCTGCTTTAATAGGCATTGTAGTTTTGCAATTCTGATTTAGTTAAGGATACGAACAAGATATGATGTGCAGGGAGAAGTAATATCTTTTTATTAGAAGAGATAAACTAACTTTCCTCATATATAATTTGCATTACTGCAATAGTTCCACAGTTGGAAAGTGTTGTTTTCATTTCTTTTTCTTCCATGTATGCCCTYTACTTACCTGTATTGAAATGTATCTTTCTTGGATGAGTTCAGTTTATTCTTTAATATTTAGTTCGTCTGCATCATTCGAGCAACCGATGCTTTACCTGCTAGTTTTAGCGCCAGTGATTTCAGATTTACTCCCAGATTGTTTGTAGAAATGGTGAATGGCATGAAGCATAATACCGAAATAAAGAGTCCACAGGGAAAATGGTTGGGCTTTGGCAATTCCTTTTTAAAGTTCTTGTTAAACAAATTCATAAAGTGCTTTAATGTTCACTGCACTGGCAATGCTCAGCAGAATGCCAGGGAATCTCTAAACATCCTATGAATGACGTTGTAGTTATCTTTACCTGTGTGATTATCTTTACTACCTGTGTAGTTATCTTTATCAAGAAAACTTGAAATTGTGTAGAAATCTTTATCAAGAAAACTTGAAATTGTGTAGGAAATACAGTAGTTTGGTTTAAAATCCCTATTTTTAACAAACATGAATCTATGCTGATCAACACAAATTCCATTCCCATCCGTTCACTTCCTTTTTTAGTTAAATTCCTAAGAGTTTTCCTATTTTTCTATCTGGGCATGATATCCACAGGACTAGAATTACTGAGGTTATCCTGTACATCCTTTCTAATATTAGCTCAATGTTAGCACATTTCTAGTCATATAGAATCATCTTCATGTTCCAAGTTTTATTAAAAAATAACATTAGAATTCCAGATGTTTCTTCAACCAACTCTTTAAGGGACTTTTGGGTGCTAGTTTTCTAGGTTGCTGATTGTAAAATGTTTATTTCTGATGTTGTTTAACATCCTCCATAGTTACTAATGGACTGGAAACTACTCCGTTGTGGATGCATGAGAAATGTGTAATCCTGCTTCTTCCCAAATACAGGGCAGAAGCATCTGTTGAATATTTCTGTGTTTTCCACAGTGCACATCAGTACATTATTTGCCCTTTAGCACTGAATCATAGCATTAACCTACTTACAGAAGTCTTCTACCTTTTCAATAAGTCCTTATTGCCACTTTTTACTTAATAGGACATTTCTATATATATATATATATATATGTCAGATTAGAGGTGTGGAAGACATGCATTCTTCTGATAGCTAAGTCTGCTGGTTTTCACAGCAAACATCTTTGGTAGCTGTCTTCATGACTGGGCTTGGATTTAGCTGTAAGTAAACAGTACATTAGCAAGTGCTCTGGAAAGTTAATTTACACTAGCCTGTAGTGCATACCATGTTTAGAATTATGAATATGAAACCAGGCTTAGTGTAGATCCCGTGGGTACCTTATTTTATATACTTCCTCATGGAAAAGAGAAAAAGAAAATACATGCACACACATGTATTGCATTGTGCTCCCACGCTCAATGTTCTATCACTGCTTACTCATAGAGTCAGCCTGAAGTGGTTTCTTCTTCTGTCCCTGTTCCTGCCAGGGGATCTACATCACTACAATGCKATTTTACTAATGTGCAAGCTGCTGTAGCTCTAAGTAAAAAAAAGAAAAAAAAATGTATAAATTATTTTTACGTAAAATTCAGCCACTCAAGATCACAATGCACAGTCAGATTGAGTGATTTCCCAGGAGTTCATCCACAAAAATCAGCCAGCAGGAGGGAGGCTTCAGGAGTTCACCTCACCCCATGTAAGGGAAGATAGATTTTAAATCCCCCAATTTCAGCTAGTGAGGTACCTGGCTGATCTCCCAAGGCTTCCTAGCATTTACTGAAGGGATGTGAGCCCCACCAGAGAGGAAATCCGAGTTAGGCTCCTGTGAATCACTTTCTAAATCCTTTGCCCTCATCTATTGCTTCCCTATGACACAGCAAAAGGAGATCTGTGGTGAGCAGAAATCTGAGCCCTGGCTTTGCCATGGTCATTGCCTGCCTGTAGGTGAGTCACTCCCAGCTCAAACAYAGTCACATCCATGTGGATCCACTCCTTGTGTGGCTGGAAGCAGCAGCGTGTGTCTTCCGGAAAGCTCCACAAAGAGGAGGAATAACAAATATCAGGGCTGGTATTTGTGGTCAATACTTCCCCAGGCCAGCTGTTAATCACCAGTATAAGGTCATTTGTCTAGCAAGTTGTTGTGGTGACTGCTTGAACATAAGAAAGAAAATAGCACATCCCTGGTAAACTCGGTGGCCTTTCTAGGCCCCAATGAAATGCTCCTAGGTGCACACGCACAAACACCTGCGGCCTGCTCGGAGTGCCAGAGGCCTGTAAGCCACGATACATGTGGCTTACACACGACGTAAACTGCCGCCCAAATGCAAGAATAAGCACCTAAAATAAGAGATGGAGAGCTTTTATTATTTCAGAAATTGTTTGCCCTAGAACAGAGGGTTGGCAATGCAACAAAAGGCTGAAATAACTTCTTTTTCRTAAGCAAACAAGCTCAAAAATATGCTTGATCAAGCTGCAGATTTTTTATTCCTAAAAGTGAAAAGCTCAAACAAACTTCTGAGAGGTGTGTAGTAGCCCAGGAATATAATTGTGTTAGTAGAACTGCATTAGAAACAGCAGTTTACACCTCAAAATTATCTAACTCAGATTTTCATGTTCTGGCACAGTTCCCCGCAATGATCTGCTCCCCCAGCCTGATTTTTTTAAGTTTCTTCCTGGACATGCAGTATAAAGGGAAAACAGCTCCGATGCATGCAGGTGAAACAAACATTTCAGTATAATAAACCATACCGATCTCATTAGTCCTACCAGGGCTCAGGCTGAAAAGGGAACTGTTGAAAAACAGGATGCTGACATAAGAAAAAAATACATTAACATTTTTGTGCCACAAATCTCAGAAATAATCTTGCCTCTTGGCTGCCAGGCTGAGTGCTTAATCTTGAATATAGGCCCAGCAGATGGTTTAGCTTTTGGATACTCTCCATATGAGAAAAAAAAAATCAGATTTAGCCTGTTGCAAGATGAGATTCTTCACAAATATGGGCAGTTCTTCTCTACATTTGTGCTGGAATCACACAGGCTCAGTCACACAGCATGCACACAGCATCTGCCTAATTTATGGCTCCAGGAAATACTGGGTGTTTGCAGAAAGCAGGGGCATTCTTTTCACATGAAGGCAAATTCAAATGAGTTTAAGATGCTTTTGTAACTCATCCTAGTTGAGTCTCACAGGCTTTGGCATGTTTCACTGCTAATGTGCCGTGTGGCTAGATGTGTCATTCCTGTTCTGGGATCCTAAACTGCTGAAGTCATTGGAAACACTGTCATTGACTGCACAAAACACAGCATCAAGCCATTACCTTGCAGCCCCACTGTGGAAGCACCGTCCTACCATGTGCAAAGTCACTTAGCGCTGTTCAGAGTAAGTGGTCAGTGCCAGGTGTGCGCCATGAACTTCACAGCATCACAGACAGGTTGAGGTTGGAAGGGACCTCCAGGGATCATCTAGTCCAGCCCYCTGCTCCAGCAGGGACACCCAGAGCACGGGGCACAGGGCGGCATCCAGGCGGGTTTGGAAGATCTCCAGAGAAGGAGACTCCACAGCCTCCCTGGGCAGCCTGTGCCAGGGCTCTGTCACCCTCACAGGAAAGAAGTTCCTCCTCATATGGAGATGGAACTGCCTGTCTTTCAACTTGTACCTATTGGCCCTTGAACACATTGCCCAGTAGACAGGAGACACCAGACAGTATCAATTCAGTTTCAAGGCTATGTGGGGTTTTGTTGCAATTTTTTTTAACTTTTTTTACTTAATTTTACCTTACTTGAAGTACCTTAATTTTTCACACCTATCTTGATTCCTCCTTCCCCACTATTTTTTTCAGGCTCTGGAGAATTGTAGGTTGCCCTAATCTCCCCAGAGGAAAAGAACATTTGAAATTTGAAACATGCACAACTGCATGGCCACATCCTTGTGCTCTGAACCGCCTTGAGACAAGCCAGCTCTCATCCAGAATCTGTGTAACCAGGTTTCTCCCGTTTTGAATCAGAGCTTATGTAACAGGAATCTCAGCAGCTCYATGGTAATTTTTTGAGGATCAGAGCTGCTACCTGTCTGGTTGACCTAGAACAACTGCATGGTTTTCTTGTGCTACTTGTGTAGCTAATGATTTTGCTGCACTGTATAATTAATGGGTAAAAAGGTTAGACATAACTCACACCAGTATCATCCTCAGATTGTACGTTTTCTCGACCAGAGTCCATCATTTTATGTTGCATATATTCATATGGCACATGGGGTCCTAGTCCAGCACTGGGCTTGGGGGTGTTGCACTGACACCTGGAAACGATCTTTTAAGCTTTTTTCAGATGTAACTTTCAGAGATGCTGCACATCCCSACTCCTCGGTGCTGCCTGCAGACGAAGCTGACCCAGGCACCTTGCAGGAGCTGCCCTTGGGTGCAGGTGGGTGCAGAGGCAACCTGAGCACCTCTGTGCTCAGCGTGAAGCACAGGGATTGCTCCCGCCGAGCCTGCTCCCTTGTGCTGCCRCTGCCATGGAAGGAAACGTTGCACGTATTGGTCATTCTTCAACATGTCTGTTTTTCCAAATTCAAATTTTCTTTGTAACCTAGAGATCATACCAGACAGGACATTATCTCCACTGGTCAGCATGAGGCCCACACTGGTCTTTTTATGTCCTCACTTGACTGACTATATTTGTCATAACCAAACGAGAGGAGTGAATTCTCTTCTGCCCTGGTTCTTACGCTCCAACATAAGGAGCTTTCCAGGCGGCTTTCAGATGTGAAGGTCAAAAAAAGGAGTATCAATGTGTTTTCTTTAAGATGTTTGCATGTCACTTTTTGTAAGATTTTAGCTTTCTTGGGAGTTTAAAGTGATATGATGGTTTAAAACTCAAGGATGATAAAACATCTAATTTATATGTTGTATCCACTCACTTTCCGATACAATTTGTAAGTAATTCGTGCATTCTATGAATGCTGTATTTTGCTTCTCATGAACTTACTGCTATCAATGGAAGAACATTCTGTTTTCTGCCTTTCTTTGACTAGCTAAACTGTTCTCATGAATCCCTTTTTGAGAACTAGGATAATGTTACTTCTTGTATCACTAAATTCATACTTGAGATCCAAGTATTGTGGATGCTGCATGTAAAACAGGGACAAAATGACTAAGCTTTAAATATTTGATTAGACTTTAACATGAGGCTTCAGAAATTCAATAAAAGCAAACTTAAATTAAATAAATGCCATGTTACATACTATCTCTTCTAAAGAGAAAGGCGCAGAATTTTATGTCCTCTCTATTTTCTGACCTTTTTTTGAAAATTCTTTCCTTTCTTTGATACATCTTCAGTTCTTTCTATTCTTCCTGTACGTATTTTCTTTTTCTCCTTTTTTTTTTTTTTGCTCAAGATGTACTTTTTTTTTTATCAGTTATTAGTTTTACTTCAAATTGAGGATGAAAAATGTTTACTAGATTTAAAAAAAAAATCTTACCTTTGCACAGGACATCAAAGCAGCAGCACAACATTAAATAGACCTGATTTTTAGTTCAGTTTTGCAACTGTTTTTATAGAAATTTCACCACCAGCACTTTGCCCTCTAGTATGATTTCTTCTTTTTGCAATTGATGAGCAGTGAAAAAGTTGCGGTGGTTTTCTCTGCACATGTATCTAGGGCATCCAAAGTAATGCAACCCAGAAAGGTAAGGAAACATCTGGTAAACATTGGTGTAAATGTATAGTTTAAGCTACTGTGCTGCAGTGCACAGAGCTGTCAAAGTACCTCCACTGATGCAGAAAGTAACTTAAACAGTAAAGAAGATCTAAATCATATGTTAGTTAAACATTGCTCCTCTCGCTAAGTGCTCGAGTTCTTGGAATCTGCCTTTGCAACAGTCCAGAGTAAGGCTTGCTCAAAGTGAAGTGAAAATCACACGTCCGTGCAGCTGGAGCAACGTATTTCCCTTTTTGCCTGTTTCTGTCTTATGACTTCTGCACAAATCTTGCTAGCACTATTGCCATGGACAATTCATGAGCCATATTCATGTCATGCACATGGACACACCACATGGATGTATCTTACCTTCTGAAACAGTATCATCTGATGTGGTGACTCTCAGTCTATTCCACTGTATGATGATGAGATCCACCATCAGTTACAATATACTTAAAGTTMGGCTGTCGTGTGTGTCTGCTTTCCTTTCCACATTTCATGTTTGGTCAATTCCATCTGGTCAGTCCGAGTCAAGGCAAAAATATTTCATGCAAGATTGATACAGCTCAGTAGAAAAATTCTAGATTTATGATGTCTTGCATCTGTGTATGTTTCACTAGTGATCTAATAATATGTAGATAGCAAGCACAGAGATTGCCTTCTAATACAGCTTTCTGTTAGAAGTGTAATACTAGCACTTCTACAGGAGCAGAGTTACACTATTTTATTTTGTGCATGAGCAGTATTTGAACATCCTGACCTTGCTTTGCTTGTTAGTGTAGACAGAGCCAAAAGCATGAAGACCAGGCTATAGAGAACCAAAACCAAGAAGCAGTTTTGAAGACAAAACTATTGAGGGCTGTGAGGCACTGCAACGGGTTTCCCGGAGAGGTTGTGAAATTTCCATCCTTGGAGATACTCAAAACTGGCCTAGAAAAAGSCCCAAACAACCCAGTCTGGCTTTGATGCTAGCTCTGCTATGAGCAGAGGTTTAACCAGATTACCCCAAGGATGGTTTCACATTCAAATTGCCCCACAATTCAATTTACAGCCCTAGCACAGAGCAAGAGCACTGTGTACTAGCAAGTGAAGTGTTTGTGCCTTTCTTAAAAGACATGAGGAATTGGTTAGGGTTGACAGAAGTCCATAACAGTTTGAGAGACTGCAGGAAGTCTATTGGGTAGAAGAGAACTTCTTGTCCACCCAGCTGAGAAGTGGACAAGCAAATACAGAACGGACAGTCTGAATAGACAGACAAAAACAAGAAAACACTGAATGGGAGAGAGCTCCTAGCACAGAAAATATGAGGAAAGGTAACTAAACAGGCATGTTCTTTTCCTCTCTACTATTCCAGACCAATACTTTAATAAGATACTCGAAAGCTTTGAGCAGACACTGCTTAGGACAACAGAGTGTTCTCAGCTCTCTCCAAGGGGAGGTCCTTTTCTGCTAGGAATTCACTAGTCTGTAAGCCCAGGAGGACAGATAGGGAAGCARACACATAGTGAATGATGGATATCTTGGATATTGCAGCATGTTATTGAAAGCCTCTTTTGTGGCTTGACATTATTAATCAGAACCTGTCAGGCATGGGTACACTGCAGACCTAAAACTGCACTTCACTGTAAACATTTTAATTACTACCTCCAACATTTGGTTTTCATTAAAGCCAGCAAAGTCTTTTATAACTGTTTTTATAGGGCAAATACTGGTAACCTGGCTCTCCCAATAAGGACTTTTCTTTCAGCTTTGCTTCAGTCTTTGCTTCAGTCTTTCCTTTTAAAGTTTCGGGAAGAGACTTTTTTTTTTCCCTTACCATTTCTAAAGCCGGGGCCAGAAAACCTGGGCCAGGATTGGGGTGGCCATTCCAGTTTAGGTTGGAAGGAACATGACATCTGGATTTCATCTGGTACATCCTGATGCCCTCCACCTCTCAAGCACTTTGATCAGGTTCCTCATGCCTTGTCCTGTTGAGTTTTGGTGTTTTGGGTGGAGATGCCACAGCACCTCTGTGCACCTGCTCCAGTGTTCGGAATGATGGTGGATAAAGAATTATGTTTTCAAGGTGCTGAAGGATCAGCGTTTCAGGCAAAATGTTTCTGTTTGACTATGGAAATCATCGATGGTTATTAAAGCTAGATGTGATCTACACAGACACTTTGCTTGTTGCTCTGAGTTGCTGGTGTGTGTGAGTGTGTGGGTGCACATGTATTTGCTTTTACTTCTCTGTCTTTCTCCAGAGTGAAAGAAGAAGAGCAGGACATGCACTGAGATGAGCCTCTGTCCGCACAGTGAGTTAACCAACAGATCTGAGTTTGCAGTGCATTTTTTTCCAGGTGTACAGTAGACACTGCTTTCATCTATGAAATTAATAGGGTTGGATGGGATGATCTTTTAATAAGCTTTTTATTTCAATAAAACCCCTAGTACTAAAAAGTACTTTGATGAGTAGTGAGCTTAAGTATTTTTGTTCTTTTCTTATTTCAAATATATGTAATACTCTGGAGAGAGCTTGCCTGTTATCTGTCATTCTCTGCCTGGGCACCAGTCACAGCAGAACAAAATCTTTTTATTGCATTCCTAATGAYAAGTTGAAATATTGAGCAGCCTTTCTATAAAAGACCAAGATTAGAGTATCGTTTGATAGTGAATGATGAACAAATGCAGCATAACAACGATAAATAATATTTGTTTGTTTATTTATTTACAATAAATACTACCCTAGAAAATATTACACTAAATTACTATTCACACTAAATACTACACTAGAAAATATTTTTAAAAGAATTAGGATTTGCAGGGAACAGAGGGCAAAGAGGAACAGTGTTAAACTGAGAAGCTTGTTGAGAACAAAGTTAACCCAAACTGATACTATTTTAGGGATGCATGACTGAAAACATCAAACATGCTCCCGCTTGCTTAAATAGTCTCACTGTTTTGTGCAGCTAGTATAAGTAGTTCATACATTTACTTCTGAAATACAACTCAGAGGAGTAACATTAAGTCAACAAATCTGTCTAGGGGAAAATTCTTATTCCCATTACTCATCCGAGTTAGGAAAAGGAAATGTCTTGAACTGTTCTTTTTACTTCTAATGTTACTGTTTGGTTTTGAGTACAATATGTTTGTAAGTTGGGGGAAATCCAATAAAATGAAGACTAGTTTAAAAGTATCATGCACGAGCCAAATAAGACTGAAAAAAAAAATTACCTAATAATTGGAAAAGAGGCAAGTATAGCAAACAAAGGATTTGGGCCAGATTTTAAACTATCAAGGGTCAGAAGCAAACCCTCTAATATCAAAAAAATGGCAAATGCAAATTCTGTGTATTCACGTAATCAGAGCTAGGAAGAGAACGTTTAGGCTGGAAAAACTTGATTGGGAGTTATATAAATTGCAACTAGTAAAAAATAGTAACTGTTGTAAATAGATTTTGGAATAGTATGAAAAGGTAAAGGAAATCTACTGGAATTAATGTAATGTGGAGTAAATCCATAGCTAGGGACTGATTCAGTACAGCTGGGGATTAAGCAAGTTCCAAACCCAATAAAGTGCAACAAAAACCACTGTGTTAAATCAGAGAAAATAAACAGAAATGGTAGAGAAAGTTGTAAACCAGTAGAGAATTTGGAAGAAAAGAAATTGAGAGTTACTTCCTTAACTGGAGRAAAAAAAAAAAAAGTGTAAGAAAAAAGCAAAGAAACTGAAGAGATGTGAAAGAAGACGAAACTCAAACTGAGAAGAGAAAATGGCAGATCAGAAAAATACATTTAAATACAAATAAAATAATTCCAAAAAAAACCTCTTAAATGAGACTGATAGATATGTCATTCAACATTTATAGGAAGCAGATCAGTATCAATTGAGGAAGGATATTTCTGGGTAAGTTTTAGAGGAAAAAATATTCAAAACAAATTCTGTAGACATTTAGACATTTAAGGCTAAAAATTATTTGAGGGCAAATAACTTAAACCTACAAATTTTAGATAACATGATCCTGTGGTCCTAGTTATGTGCGGGAGATAGCAGATTCTCAGCTGATTTGATGAAAAAATGGTAGGACTTGCAGTTGTGCAGAGATCACTTATTCCTTACCAATCRGAAAGAGTTTGTACCGTCTGGTTTAAATATACACTAATCAGAGTATCTTGTGGCTAATACTGAGAGCAAACAGTGATTCCCTTAGCAGGCAACCTGTATTCTTTCGCCATGGCAATTGAAGAGCTTCCTCATAAATATTTATCGGCCTTCAATCTGAATCTCTGAAACAACTGCTGCAAATGACTTGTTGGCTTTGCCCGTCAGACTGTTTTGTGAAGACTATTTTGCCTCTTTTGAGGAGACTACTTTGCCTCTTCTTAGGCCACCCTGTCCCTCTGACCGATGCATCAAAGATGCCAGCCTTTGCTTTCCGTTTATTTTCCTCTCTGAAGGCTGTTTTCCATGCTTTCTTCCCTGAGGTTTCCTATAGGCAATTTTCAGAACCTGTTCCACAGTGGGGCTGCAGAACCTGCATCTTTCTGCACTGAAGTGTTCAAGACCTGTTTGTAGAAACCAATTCATTGAAAATAGCAAGCTTGAGGGACAATTTAGGAGTCTCTGTCCTTTCAGCTTTGGGAAAACATTCTCRGAATCTGTGTGGACAAGGTGTGGTCAGTGGCTACATGGACTTTTTTGGACTTTACTTGGACTTTTCTGCCTCTCCTTCAGTCTACTCAGGCAACTGTCTCAATAAGGCACCTTCTTTGAYACATGTAGTGTACCCAGGAACTTCTCTCTAAACTAATGATAGCAAACTATGGTAAATAACAGTGATATAATAACCCTGGAAAAATGCATGCTCAGCCATTTATATGGAAGTCATAGATAGAAGAGCAATTCAAAGCTTTGAGTTCCAGATGTGTTTTTACTGACTTATTTTATTGCAGTTTCTTCCAGACGAGCCCTGAGCACCACAYAGGATCAGAACTTTTTTTAAAAAGCAATATGTCAAATATATCTTTGGCCAAATTTTGTGAGTGGAGCTAGGCCAGCGGGGAATTTGGCTCTGTGTCTGTAGTCCTGGCCTGCCTGGAACGAAATTTAGACACCATAASAATTTCTGTTAAAGGTCTTGGATTYGTCTTAGACATGTTCAAAAACTTCAAGAAACATCAAGAGGCAGTTGTTTCTCTGAAATAACAAATAATTGAAGTCACCATTAACATTTCTTCCTTCCAAATATAGCCACAGTGTAAGGCTTCTTGGGTTTGATGCCAGTTAATTCTGTTGACTTCTATAAATGACATGGCTTTAAAAATCACTGCCTTTATTACCACAGTGAAGTTATGCTAAATATTCCATTTTATTAAAATCTCATAGAGATACATAAATAACTAGTTCATTAACAATGCTATTTGTAGTCAATTAATTAAATTTAGAGCACCAGGTTCAGTTATTTTTTCATATAACCCTGTTTGAAACTGTGCACATTTGTTGTCCTTGTCCAGACTCCCTAGAGAGTTTCCACTTGTTGCCATAGAATCAATATTTGGGCTGTGAGATGTGGTGCTAGGTTTTCATGCCTGACCTTTTAAATAAAAAATGACCACACTACTGAAAAAGAAAGAAAGAAAGAAAGAAAGAAAGAAAGAAAGAAAGAAAGAAAGAAAGAAAGAAAGAAAGAAAGAAAGAAAGAAAGAAAGAAAGAAAGAAA
>NW_020455455.1:336700-385077 GCF_003342845.1 Nothoprocta perdicaria
AAGAAAGAAAGAAAGAAAGAAAGAAAGAAAGAAAGAAGATCTGCGCTGGTTTTTATTGCGTTTTCTGAAAGAAGCTGAGAGATACAATTGCAGCAAGTTCTCTGTAACAGTGTTAGTTTCTCTGTTTTAACACCATCCTTCAGCATTTCCAGTTTTGCTTGTAAATGTAGTGAAAAGCCACCTGACAAAATTCCCTCTAAAAATCTCTTTCTGTAACAGCTGAGTTGAGTTTAGGGAGTCATTGTTTAACCCATGCTATTTGAACCCGTTTTATTCTGTTCTATGGACATTACTCTTCCAATCAGAGTCAATGAAATGAAAGCATTTTCTTCTGATGTAAATATTGTCTTGAAAGTGAATATGTATCTTTCGTGGTTGCTGTGTGGCTGTACACACTGCAGTTGTGTTGAAATTATTTTTCATTGTTTGCAGTCATTCACAATAAATTCTTTTTTAATGGCTTTTAAGTGTATTTTAAACAGTTTTATGTGACTATATGACTGTCAGAGTTATGTTGAAATTGTTTTATGTATGATTAGATTATTTCAATTATATGAGTTTTTCTCTATGTTAGACAGTTTCTAAAAACAGAGCATTTTAATCTGTTTTTTTTGAACCAAACCTTTAAGCAACATGGCTGTTAACACAATATCTCCTCAGAATATTAGAGTTTCAGATAAGCAGCATCGTGGTTAGGGACCGTGCGTTCCATCTGTCAGCACTTTGAGTTTCATTCTCCTGTACAGGTTTCTCAATCTACTTTTACTGCATAGGAGTGTGAGTCTTTTCTGGGCAATTTGTGAGGACCAGTATTCACTATTAATGCAAACCAAACTAGAAGCACAGTCAAACAGGGGGCTGACCCTCAAAAACCATGATATAACCGGTGTCATATTTTTGGTCTGTAGTGTCAGCATTACCACAAAGGATGAAGAACAAGTGCATGATCAAAATCTCAAGCACTTAGGTCATATAATTCCAGAAGTTAAATTTGAATAAAATAATATACCACCAGTAACAGTCTTATAAAGTGTCACAAAACCTCAACTGTACATGATGTTAATAGTTTTATGTACAATACCAAGAAATCTTGCCATAGTTCTGTTAMTATAAAATACCTGCTTGATCTCATGTTCCCACTGTAGTGGCATTAAAAATTAAAATATTGTCTCAGAATAGAACTTTTCATCTTCAATTGGTTGATCATATTGATGATTACTTTTCATCTTTGCRAGTTTCTAACTCTTATTTATTTCAGTAAAGCCAAGTTATAAATCAAGAAGGCTCCTAACAAAGGATTTGAAATTCATGGTGTGGAATATAGCTGTATATAACACTGTTACTGCTATACCTAAAGCCAGGTGTAGCACATACCATTCAGGTCTATAGCATACTTATAAWGGCCATTAATCATTTGTTAGTCTCTGTAGTCCCTTTATGAATGTTCCCTTTTATGCAACATGTGAACAAACTGAAGACTGCAATGTGAGAAAGTTTACATTACCAGTCTGCCGTGGGTTATGTTTGAAGAATTGGATGTGACATGCAATTTTTAGTAGAATTTTGTTGGGTTTGTCCTCTTTTACTGCTGCTATTTTCTATCCTTGTTTTTTGTTGCTCTTTTCTTTTTCACTTCTTTTTCCATATCCCCTTCTCTCCCAGTACTAAATGGTGCTAGACAGAAGGACAGAGAAGGAGTATAGAAAGATGCATGTCAGTAGCCAGCTGAACTTTGTTTAGATCTTTTCAGAATCTTAGAGATATTCTCCCAGATAGTGGCTGTTATTCAAGTAGTTTTCAAAATAACCTATAGGAGAACTAATTCTGCTTCAGTTAAATGTGGGATTTAGCTTTGTTCTCTGATGATGATGGTCATTTTGGAAACAGGCAGATTTAACTGAGCCAGCACCATCACTGCCCTCTGCCATTGCTGCAGCCTCTCTGATCCCTTCATATAACTGTGACCATCCACATCACATTCTATAATCTGTGGAAAATCAGGTCAAGTAAAGCAAAGTAGGCCAGAAACGGCAGGCTGACCACTATTTGCTAGCTCACACAGCAGAAATACATTAGAGCAAGCTCTCACCTGGTGAAAACCACCAGAACACTTGCAGAATGGGTCCCTGTTGCCCTATCAAATATGAGTCATGTTATTGCCTTAAATCTACACGTTTGGAATAACCCAGTGGGTCGTACTCGGGTTTTCTATCAGGATGACCAAGGGCAGAATCAGGACTTTGTTGCCATCTTTGTAGTAATTATTTTCCTACAATCTCAGTCAAATTCTGGTGGAAAGGCCACTTCCTCTCCCAAAACAGTTCCTTCTGCTCAGCTGCGGAGAGAGCCCTGCCAACTGAAGCTCACAGGTTTTATTCATATGGGACCCAGGGGAACTCTGAGCCCAGTTATGATTGGGCCAATGGTTTAAAATCACTAATAAAAAAGTAATAGGGCATGAGTCCGTTACCTCAGAGATAGGGACTGGAGAGAAAAACACACCAAGTGATAACTTCTATTTAAATAGAAGTCCAGACCCACAAAACGGAGGCATGACACCTTCCTCCTTTCCCACAGAATCCGCCATCTAGTTCCCAAGCTCTGGCCTCTAAAACTTCTGGATCTGATTCTCGTGATTTGTTTTTAATAGCAGGGAAGGAGAAGGGAGTTCATAAATAAAAATACCTCTATGTCCAAATACATATCTATTATTTTTGTCTAAATTTTGAACCAAAAAGCCCAAGTGATCCTGTATTTCTACCATATGCAGTCCTGGTCACTGGATTCCTCTTAAATCTTGGAGTGGAAAATTAAGTGGTTATTGTTGGAGTCTCTGCAGTACAATGTGTCCAAAACTGCACTAAGATGATGTCAGAAAATGCTACATTTTTTCCCAATTATGAAATGAATTATGGGGAGCTAGCTAACCACAGCCAGAATTGTTAAAACAGCTATTTTGGCTGATACACTGTTGTCCAGCCAGAAAACACAGGTGCTTTGTTTTTAAGTATTTTTTTTTCAAATGGTTACATTGACCRTCACTTTCTCACTCTCTTAAGTATTTAAATAGTGAAAGTCCCATATGTTGAGAAATCTCTGAAGAATTCAATCCTCTGTTATTTTTTCTCCCAAGAACAGATGAAAGAAAAATCTGCAGTGCTCAAACAATCAGTGAAAGTCTGTGGTGAAGAAATGTCTATCTTTTTTAGAAAACTTTTTTAGAAAAAGATGGGAGTTATTTAATTTTTTTTAATTATTCCGCCCTTTTTTGGTGGGAGGTTTGCTGTGTGTTTCATGCAATTCTACTCAACAGACTTCAAATGGATGACATTAGTTTGCCTAAGCRCCCTCAGCCATATTCATGCCAATGTAATTCCAGAGAATAAGAGAGCTTATTCTCTCTTATCTTATTCTTAACTCTCTTAAGAAGTTAACAGTGTTAAAGTAGAGAGGAATATTTGCTAGTCATTTAACTGTATCTGAACTCCATGCATCAAATGGTTTCATATCAACAAGCTCRTCCAAATTCTTTAAAATGTTTTTTCCTGTTTATGCAATCAATTTGGGTCTTCAGAATTCCATGATTTTTTTTGGTTTACATTTTTTATAATCCTCTTTTGACTTTTTATTAGCTATCAGTCATCCTTAAACAAGACAGCTGGTTTAGGTTGATTCACTTCTGGAATTTGGTTATCTCATCCAGCTGTGTCATCTTGAATCAAATATTAGGAGAATGTTTAGGGAGTTAAATTCTTTTGTTTTCAACAGGGAGGCCAGTACCTTCTCGTATCTCTCAGGGTTAGGAGCCCTGGGCCAAGTCCTCCGCTGGTGTAAATCATTACCAACCAGAGTATATTCTGTGTCTTTGATCCATAGTCCTATGTCCTTTCTTTATCAGTTGTGCCACGTATCAGAAGAAAAACACACGCAAGGGTCCTGTTACCTGGGCATATACCAGTCACCTGGGCATAAAGTGACTGCTGGAAATGAAGGCTGCAGCGGGGAGTGCTCTTCTCCAGCCTCATGTGGAATGAGAGGCTCCTACCCCTGTGGATACAATAAAGACAAAACCTCCAGTTTCAGTGCACTTTTGCACTTTCTTCTCTATTTCAAACAGCATATGAAGAACTCTCACAAAAAATGTTATATGACCTCCAAACACTCCACACAGAAAAGTCTACACCTATTCCTAAATAATACATAGATAAAGTTTCACTGCACCTTGGGAGAGGACTATGCCCTGGTCAGTTAAGAGAGCCTGGGCAGGAATTAAGCTGGTTTTTGGTTGTTATTTTCTGCAGTCTTGCAGACTAGTTTAATTAACTGCTTGGGTTTTTTTTTTTTTTTTTTTTTTTTTTTTTAATTCTTCCAGTAACTGCAAACCAGCTGCATGTTTTCCTAAAACTGTAAAATTAATAAAAATAACATAACTTCAGGTCATCGTTTCTGCATCTGTGCAAACCTTTCTGATTCACAGTTTACTCCATGTAAACAGCAACTCCCTTTGTAGTTGCCTCAACTCTTCCGTGCCATTACAGTGAGCAAGGAGTCCAACAGCAAAACTCAACAAAAAATGGGGAGGAGCGGAGAAACTTCCCCGATTTGCACACTGAAAGTGAAATCCTTGACTTAATGAAGTCTCTGAGAGCTTTGAGAGCCATGCAAAAGCCCATAGCATGTTATAAAGCTGGGAAATTGCACAAGCAGTGAAAAACTTTGATCGCAACTCGTATATTCCTACAGGATATTTTTCATGTTTGTCCCAAGCACATTGGAAAGAGCGTGTAGTTCTTTTAAAATGAGGACCTAGTTATCTTGAATCTTCTTGTATTTACCCAGTTCAAAACAGACTTTGACTTGTTCTTTCAAAGAATGACTTATAATACAATCAGTTATGGAATGAACTAAATGTGGAGATCTCCTCAGTATAGGAYTGATGAAATAGGAGGCAAAAATGAATAAACTGAAAATATGTAAATCATTGAATAATATGTGTCTAAATCTATACAAATTCATAAAACTAAAGCCCAAATATAGAAATTCTTTTAGCAAATTTGACAAAAATTAAAAACTGAGTGAATTACTGGAGCATAATTCTATCCCTAATATGACTGAGCTGATCACAAATAAGAAAGCAGCGTAGTATTTAAAACATTGTCTGTGAAGTTGCACAGAAGAATATTGCTGGCATCCTGAAGATCACAGAATATATAATTCAATTTAGCAGATTGCCCGTGTTTAAGGAAGATAAAAATTAATTTTTGTATAAGAACATAGGAAATAAATAGGAGAGCATAGGAGATAAAAATAAGTCCAGGAAAATCAGGAAAACTTATAGACTAGATGCGATCCCAGATTTTTATTAGCTGCAGAAATTTGTGCTAATGGCTGTTCTTAGACAAATATACACATCAGCATTGGATGATCTATCTTTATAAGCTAAAATAAGAAAAGTTCTTGAAGTATTTCTGAATACTGGAGAGTATCACATACTTGCCTACACAAATATCCAGTGCCATTAATAAATGCAGCCTCTAACCTATTGGCAAATAATCTGACAAATATTTTTGAAATGGTCCTCCTGAGCTTTATTCCTCTTAACCATGCAGAATTAATTACCAGTATGTTGTTCTGTAATAATGTGGAGCAGATGTAAATTAAATTGCTCTAGCCAAAAGTAAAGCAAAATCAATAACTGCTGTCTCTTTAGATGCTAGAAGTTTATCTTCTACGTTTTATAGTGGTACAGCATCTTATGGTGACTAGTTTCTCACAAGAGGTTCTTTCATAGGACTGGACTTCTGTATAACAACTATATTCATGTGTATCTCCATAAGAGTTGACCCTAAACCTTTTACTTTGTATAAAGGAACAGGCCAAAAATGCCTCTTCCTCATTATCTYATTTTATATCATCACCTTTAACCTAAGCATAAAGTTATTGACTATCAATTTACTTACAGCTTTGAAATAAAAAAATGAACATTAATATAAAGAATGAATCCTGTCTGGTATCACTTAAAAAGCATATTCAGCAGCATTGATTACTTAATAATTAACTAGTCTATAATAACACATTTTAGCAATCTCCAGTGCTTTGGGGATGAATTTCAGTTAAGCTTGAAATTGTTTGAGGTATTATTTTATCAAAAATTTACTAAATTCAGTTGTTTTAAGGGGACTGCAATAAAAACAACAGGAACTGATGAGGCAGAAAGTGTCATGAACCATGCAGGCAAATTGCTCTTGTAGAGGTCCCTTTCCATGGGAGAGTTTCCAGTCCTGTGGGATTGACTCAGTTTTGCACTAGATATATGCGTGACTAATTTATATTATCTCAGGTAAGTYTACATCAAGTCTCTCTCACTTTTTTTTTCGGACCTCTCTACAAATTCTGGGCAGTTACATGAGGAATGTTACACTGGAGAAAAACTGGCCAGCAGCGTTGGATGTGGCAGGCCCRCTGTGTATAGAGTGATTATAACAAGATCCCATGCTGATTTTATAGTAGTTTTGTGCTGATTAAAGCTTAGAGAATGGAAATGGACAAGCAATGCCTTTCATATTTGTTACTCCACATTTACTTTAAGGGTTCCTAGGAAATGCTTGCAGAGCTAAAAATCGCCTCAGAAACAGTGCTGGCAACTGAGAAAGAGTCCTCATTACCTTTGGGTGAACAGATATTATTTACTACTAAAATTGTTTTTGCAAAAATGTGCCAGATAGCAGTTGGATCTCCTGCGCTACAGATTCCCAGCCACCGACAGTGAGGCTCAGCAAGAATTCCCTGCTTTGAGGAATACAAGGCAACAGAACCAAGCTCAGAATTAAGCAGCTGCATATAATGATCATAGCAGAGCATCCTGGTTCATCAGCACTTGTACAAGCAGCTTTGATGCAATAGACCTGACAAGAAGCCTGAAACCACTGAAGATTAAAAAAACACACCAAAACAAACAAAAAAAAAAAATGTGTCTTTCACAAAAAAAAATTAGAAAGATTTAGGAATTTGGGATTTTTTTTCTCATAACTTTGTTATGATTTCCAAAGAAATGTCTGTTAAATCATGCACATCAGTAGATATGCTTGCAACCAAAACCATCAGTATAACAGAAGTCTAAGATCACTACACTCTTCTGAGAAWGCATACCTCACTAAATGCATGCAATTAAAGGGAATAAACAGGAATGGTTTCGTGTATAAAGACAGGAACTGTATGCCAACAAACCTTTTCATTCCAACTGGCCTGCTCGTATAAGCTCTTTATGCACAATTACAAATATCCTTCTTTAATCACAGGCTTTGCTAATTTTCAAAATCACTGTTCTTCTGCACACTTTTTTAGCCCCACCCCTACAGAACACACCTAGCATAAGATGATGTTAGCTTTTTATGGTTAATTCAGGAGCAAGGAACTTTACTTTTTCTGAAACCTTTTGAACTCACTTGCCTTACCACATATCCTTAATGTAAACTGTAATGTTATTGGTAATAATGAATGAAAGAATCACATGTTTGGGAGCTATCTGAAAGCTAACCAGACACAAACCACAGATTCCTCATCCTTTCTGTAGTCCTATGGGCACACAATCACCTGGCTGTTCAATTGTGGTAACTACTGATTTCCATGAACTTAGTTTGGAGGCTGCTCTGTTACTGGTAGTACATGAAGCAGAGGGGCTCTGGAGCTCATTATAGATGATTTTATATGGAGGAAATAGTATAAAATAGTCAAAAAGTCTTTTGTGTTTTTGGGTGCTGTCTGGCGACAGTGTAAATGAGATTACAGGTGGCTTCAGGATAGCAATTCACTCCATCCACTATCATGACCGTTTCCAGATCTGAAATGTTGTTGAACTTTGAATCTTAAGAGTTGGAGCAATTGCTCTGTTGCCTGGTGCTTTTGTTTTATTTTGGGTTTTCACTCTTGATACACAGAACAGAATTTAAAAAGCTGGTGTACAATTAGCAATTAGGAAGACTCTGTATATTACTCTGTTCTTACCTTATCATAAGATACACTGTTTAACATAAACTCTTCCAAAACAGAGACAACAAACAAAACTTTTCATAACTGAAAGAGAACAAGTAATACCAGTCATCTCTAGCTGGCCACCTCTTCATTTCAAAAGAAAGAGCATGTTCAAACTGAAGAGATCCAGTGGTTCAAGATATCCTTGGCTTAGTTCTATGTGGAAAATATGTCTCGTCCTGAAAACATAATAACTGTATTCAGCAGACTTTGCAGGACAAGTTTTGAAAAAGAAATCTACCATTTAGTAACTGAAGAGAGGACTGAGATGCATTTTCATTGAAGGTATGGAAATATTTGTTGGCTGTGTGTGGTTTTGATGACTCTGCAGTGGTGACTATTACCTCAGAATTCACACTGGTAAATTTGCTGATGAGCTCCGTGTGGAAACCACCACATGATATAACACTGCCTGACATGACTAGGAGCTAAATGCCATGGACTAATTGCTTAGTGCACACGGAAAGAGGTCCAAAACTAGAATAACACCCACAGAGGAGTGAGTTGATACATATGATGCTCTTGCTTTATCTTTCTTTTGTAAGTATGAAGTTACTTAGAATATTTTCAGGAAGAATAACCTAGAACTGCTAAGACAGAAGGGAGGTTCGGAAGCAGAATCTTTATGCTAGAGCATCAGACAGAACTGACCTAGTAACAAGACTGAAAGTCATCACAGCCCCATGAGCAGACTAACCCATTTACAACTGTCAAGCAGGCAGGCAAGCCAAGCAGGCTACTCAAATGTAGCTGAAATACATTTCAGTATTTCAGTAAAAAGCTGAAATAAAAATGGGTGGAGTCTCTATCCAGTGTGTGCAGTGTCTCTATCTGCTTTGCCTCAACTTTTGCAGCTCTGACAGAACACAACAAAGCAATTTATTGATTTGCCTGCCTATGCTGAGCAAATTGTTGCAAAGCTTGAAAGAATTCAGAGAGATGTTAAAAGAAATAAAGTCTATGGGAAAGAAAAGTTGATTTCAGACTCATGGGATGCTGTTGCTGGCCCACGAATCTGTCATCACTGATTTTGTGGTTTAGGAATGTGATCAGAGCAAATTATTACTTCCCTCCTACRCAAGTGCCAAAGTGTTCTATGCCTGGAAAGGGAAGGCTTGGTCCTATCTAAGCCTTGTCCTAGCAGAGATTTTGCACACGGCTACATCATGTAGACACGCTAAAGAGTTCCCAAGCACTTTTAGATCCTCTATTGCACATAGCCATTGTTCTGGTTTTGGTGTGGGGAAGTCTGCTGAAAGCAAAAAAGCTTTCCCATTTTTTTGTACATTCAGGAGTATATAATTTAGGCTGGTGTTCATTTTATTTAATGCCAACAAACCTCGGAATTCATCCAAACCAGTTATCAGCCATGAGTCTCAAGTGCTAAAGTGGAAAGAAATTCCTTCTGGAGGTGGTCACTCTTTTCCGCGTAGGCAAAGAGTGCCTTAAGGGCTGCCTTGAAACAGGCACCACCCTTTAGATGGCCAAAAATCAGGTGAAATAAAACCTACCCTTGATGCTTGAGACACGGAGCAGTGAAACCAATAGAGAGATTCATGAGAACCAATGAAGTCAGCAGGACTGCTTAAATTCAAGCATCTGGCATGTGTTTTCATGGCTAATTTTAAAGGCAARGCTGTTCCGCACCTTGCAGAGCCATTACCAGTTTTACACCTAGATCATACATAAAATGTAAGTACACAAATATTAATGTGCTGAAGAAAGATCAGGTCATAAAGACTTACGAGAAGAGGTGCTGGAGTCCAGCTGTCAGGAGCTCTGGCTGAGCAAGCCATCTGTCTATGATCACACATCTATCAGGTTTTTTTTGTCTGTAATTACACGTGTCTGTGAATGCACCTCTCATCCTGAATGCACACTTCAAAGCATKCAGGTTTTCTCCTACTGAAAACTTTCCTCTTCTCTCTCCTTCTTACTTTTCCCTCCCTTCCCTCCTTGGTATATTACTCTGTCTATCTACCTTGATAGTTCTGCTCTTTTTTGGGATGATTACACTGACGTCATACAAATGGGAGATTTGTATTCATTCTGAGGAGTGGAGAGCCTTTTGAAGATGCCAAGACAGCATTTATTGGTTAAATGAYATTTCCATGAATCAAACTGGACCTACCTTCTGCTTACAAAGAAACCGTTATGAACAGAGTTGCATGTAGACTGAATGTCAAATTTTAAGTGATCCTCTAGGATTCTGTTGTATTTTAGATTATATGGACTCTGTATAGTAAATATATATATTTAAATATATGAATAAACAGATGAATATTTAGTGAATATAGATATAATCTGAATAGAGCCAATACAGTAAATAGCTTCTCAGATTCAGGCAGCCAGTTTTGTGAAGGTACCAACTTAGTGCAACATAGGTCTACAATGTCTACAGTTGGTAGTACTTCATGCAGTATATACCAATCCCATGCAGACAGGGGGTTATTCCTTATGTAATTAGCAATCAGGAAAAACATGGAAAGCAATTAAAATCCTGCATAGACTGATTTATTGTTAAATATGTACAATTTGAAGAACAGACCTTCCAGAGCTCTTTTCCTTTCCACCTGGTAACCACCACCCTGCTCAGTCAAAGCAGGATGCATCTGTCTCCCATACATCGTTCATACGGTGGCCAGGACCGCAAAAGAAAGATGAACTTGCAGCATCTAGCCTGTTTTCTCAGTCTTTGGCCCAGTCTGTAACATCTTTTCAGGTATCCTACAAGATTCCTACTGAGCTGTCCAACAGTTTCTGTCTCTTTAAAAGAAACTGAAATAAAATTTATTTCCAAACAATTTGTATTAGATTCATGTTGCAAAGGCCAGTTATGTGCTTGCCACTTGGTTTGATTGTAACTTTCAACATGAAAAAGTCTTTCTTTCCTCTGATCTAGATCCACATCCTTCACTAGCTACAGCCCTGCTTTTAATAAGCTCCATAAGCCCACAAATGTAAAGGTTACAAACTTTATTCAGTCTTCTCCAAGAATTATGCTCACCATGGCTTCCTACTTTTTTTTGAGAGTGGTAAATGAATGTTAAGTACCCCAAGAACTCAGATAAAAATTTTGAAGAAAAAAATCTTCTGAAAGGGTTAAATAATTTCTAGTTCATGAGTGGGAGAGCATCTGGAAGTGAAGCATAAGAAGGCAAATGAAAACTGGRATGGTGGAATATTTTGTTTACAGTGAAATGCTGGAGGAAGTACAGGTCAAAGTTTTAAAGTGCGGCAATATGCTGAAAAATGATTCTGTCAAAAGTTTATATAGGGTTCATTCGCTCTTGGAACTGTACAGTCCTCCTTGGGAGAAAGGAGATAGGAATCTGTGCTGTGTACAATTAGAAAAGATTTCTGCCCTTCTGTTCATTGATTTTAGGGAAATAAGATATTATTTCAGTCTTTCCTCGAAGTTCCTCTTCAGTTGTTTGAACAGGGAGGTGTATGTGCTTTTTCCAAGTGACTTTTGCATTCACCCCACCGATAAGGTTAAAGATAAACTTTTCAGAGCTAGGCTCTTAAAAGTCAGTCTGTGGACTGAACATCTTGAAGCCTCCTGCAAGACATACAAAACACCGTCTGCACCTGAATAACAATTTTGTTGCTTCATGGTGAAGCTACAAAAATCTGTCCCTGATTTTGGTGTGAAAACAGAAGGAAAGGTTGGTGAGAACAGTTTGCAGGAGCAACAGCACAACTGCATCAAAAGTTTGTAGTTCCTGGAACAGACTATCATCATTCCCATATCTCCCCCTCTTACAGGCTCTGAAAATTACCCAGTAATTTTGCAGGAAATTATTCTTGTCCTTGAAAATAATGTACACATTGGGGCTTTGTTTGGGGAAGACAATGGATCATACTGAGGTCCTTTGTAATAAACCTCTCAGAAAGTGGGTTTGTCTAGAGGCTGTCATTATTGATTTAGATGAGTGAAGGGAAAGAAGCAACCTAAGACAGGTGTCCAGAATTAGCCCTTTTTTTATATATTGGCTATGGAAGGGATCTAGATGCCTGGCTCAGGCTAGACACAGTTCTGAGAGGGCTAAAGCTAAGTGTAATTTCATCACTGCTTACATAAGAGTTTAATTTCATTATTAGTGTTAGATGAGAGGGGGCTTGCCTCGTGTTTTTCAGTTTTATCTTATGGTGATTAGCCATTTTTCCCCACTCCTTCTTCCCAGAAGAAAAACAAACAGGCAAAACCCTCAAAACTGCCCAAATAGCAGTGTGAATAAAGAGGTATTCACAACTTAAACGCCTGTGCACAAACACTCCTTGCAGTATTCACTGGGCTCTGCTGATGTCTATATATAAGTAAACCAGTCAGTAGACTTTTCCATATTATGCTGTCAATGTCCCTCAAGCCTAAAAGGTTGGGCTATCTCTGAGAAGTAAAAGTGTAGCTAAATTTCCATGCCTGTCCAGTGCCTGGACTGTTTTTTGAGACGGACAAGATTGCCAGGGAATATGTGGTAGTCGTGGTTTCTGTGATGTGGGCACCTGTCCCCTGGGTCCTGGACTGGCACTCACCTTTCATTTTGCCACTGAATGCTCATTAGGTGGTAAAACTTCCAGTCAGCATTACACTGTTCTACACCCAAACCTGGGACCCGGACAGGAAAGTCTTCATCGTCCATCACTGGGTGACACCATCTCCAAGTCCACGGTGAYAGAAAACAAAACAAAACAAAAAGTTGTTTTGGTCACTGAATGCATCTTAAGAAAACTAAGCTGAAAAACTATAAATATATCTACATATTTGCAAAGTATGTGTTTCAGTTTAATTGTATTCGTATGGCTTTGCCATTAGGTCAGTTCCTAGTCTTTCTGTAGCCAGCCATCTGTATTTCTACAGCAAATGAATGCAAAAAGGGGAACCACATAAAACTGCAACTGACGTCTTTAATCTGCATTTGCACATTAATCAGATGAAATGTGCTTTGTCACTTCCAAAATACACTAGTGTATAGTTCAGTGTAGGTTAGTGGAAATGCTATTGTTTTCCAAAAGAGTGAAGGAAGATAACCTAAGCCTATAAGCATTATATTTCTATTACTTAGACACTTTCTTAAAATAGTTTTTGAGATCCTTGATGGCCACAGGAGATCAACTTTGCATGACACTTCATTCCTTGACCTCTATAGCCCTGGAAAAAAACAAAGGCTTTAAATAAGTAGGTTCAAATACTTCCTATTCAAACAGCTGGGTGGAGAAAAATTAGCCTCTTTGGAGTGCTCTATGAACTGTTCTCTTCATGGAGCTGTTGATTTAATATCTGCAGCTGCTGGTAACAAACACAGTAACAGTCTCCCTCATAACTTCATTTTACTGTATCTCAAACTTCAGTTGCAAATACATATTTTTTTTTTAATAATACACGTGCAAGCTGATATGCCTGAACGGCAGCATTTTATTGCCGCTTTATCAGCCAGAGCTCCTTTGAAGGGGTGTTCATGACCAAGAAAATTTGCCAGATCAAAATGGTCATATTTTTCACTTGTTTAATCAGGTACTGAAACAATGAATGTAATTGTATTACCAATGATACATTATTTACGAAACATTTTGTTGCTATGCACTTTTTTTTCTGCTTTACTCRTGGTTGTTTTCTAATTAGCAATAACCCACACAGCCAAGCATGGAATGCATGGAATAGAAAATCATAAGATGTCTATTTGCTTTCATAGATGTAGTGAATCTACTACGCATAGATATCTTTCTTTTTATGTATTTCTTTTAAAAAAAATGAAACAGAACAATCTATGAATGTCAATAAAATTTAGATGTAAACTTTAAAAAGAGAGATAAATCGGAAGGTAGATTGTTATACATTTGGGAAAAGAGAAGCGTGTGCAGAGCCTAACGAAATACAAAATTTACTTAGAAACATTCACATTTTTTAAATCACCAGACTACCTATGAATATRTTGTGTTTCAAGCTAAATTTTCCATGTGAACTGAAACTTTACTCCAAATGGATGTTCCATTGTTTTGTTATTACAAACACCCAGAAGTGACTGTTCATCTCACGTTTGAAACTTTGAGCTGGTCTCCATGAAGGTTCTTTGGGTTTGCAGACTGACTGAGCCTTACAGACTGCTTATGTTTGTAAGTTTTATGTTTGAAGAATGTATGTTGACCGATTGCTATTCATATGGGATTCCCTTTCCTCCTTTTTTGAGCACATAAGAAAAAAAAACCCAAAAGTTTAGAACATTTTCCCTTTCATGATTATTGTAGTAGATTTTTCAGGAAGCTTCACTGCAGCCTATTCTTGTCTGCCATGGTCAGGGTCTCTATTTGTAGATCTGTCTTATCAGACAGCAAAAAGTCTCCTTTGCAAAGGGAGACACAAGCCTCTGACCATTTTGCTCTAACCTAAATACTTCGTTCTCAGCTGGAATGGTAGCCAGCTTCTCAGTTGCATTCCCAAGAAAACAGCGTAGGATTGCTGTTGCCTGTAAGAGTTTGGAGAAGACCAACAGACCAATCGTTCTTTCAGAGAAAAAAAGACCAGCTGGGGCAAGTGGAGGAGCTCTGGAGGACAACGTCTCACAGGGCCTCTTYGAAAAAGAAATATATGTTATGGAAAGCCATAGCTCTTGCAGTGGATAGGAGTGAAATAATCCTGTATGATTTATAAGTCATCATTTAATGCATATATATTCAAACTAATCCTGATTTTGTTGTTTTGTTTTCCTTGTTACTGAATTGCTACATAGTTTTGCTAACCCTTCTGCTTTTTCAGTGCAGGCCACTCAGGGACATTGAAATGGGCTTCAGGTCGGTCATCATGAGTCTCTGCAGGTGGTTCCAGACAACAGTGGACTTCATGTTTCCACTTCCTTCTATGACTGGACCATCATACTGCAGGTTTTCTACTGTAAATGTGATAAGGATGACATTGTGCGTAGTCTCTCAAATATCAGACTACTAGGATATTTAAAAGAAAAGTCTGACCAATCCAACCTCGGATGTAGTCAGAAACACCTCCAAACATAGTTCAGCCAGCCTTGCCCMTAGCAGTCTTGGTGACCACATTTTCAAGTCACATTCCCCTGTCCCTCATGGGGAATTGCAGTATAAACAAAATGTGCATTATTCATTAGTTTGTCACTGGGAAGTGCTAACAAAAACCTAGAGATTTACTTGCCTAGAGAAGGAGAAAATCAGGTCCATGCCCAGAGAAACCAGCARTCTGGAGAGGTGTTTATAGGAACTGATGATTCCATGTGAGCAAGATGCAGGAACATGCATGGTTCCACTGAAAGAGGGAGAATTAAATAGCATTATTTCTGCAGTCTTTAGATTTACTTTGTTATACTTAACAGCACTCTTACTACAATTAACAGTTAATTTTGTCTCCTTATTCTTAGTAAGCCTATCTTGAGGGTCTGCAGATTTGGTTTTAGCTGTCCTTACTTTCTTCTGTGGGCAGGAACAGGACATAGATTTTCTTAAAACTAGCTCTGACAAGAGTTAAAAGCGGAGGTTCCAACAGTCTGCTGGGCTTTGCTTCCSCACTTGCCTTTCCTTCCTATTATCAGCTCAAGCAAAGGCAACACCTGCACCTACTACTGCTACTGGATTTTGCAATTAAGTGTTTCTAACACAGGTGACTTTAACTTCCAAAGTAGGAATTTTGATTTTTTCCAAAATTTCAGCGTTCATAACCTCCTGAAGCAAAATATAATAGTGTGGGAGAAGAATAATGATGCCTAATTTTGGTTCTTTTTTCTCTGTTATTTACAATGCTTTTTCTTTTTTTTTTTTTTTTTTTTTTTTTTTGGTAAACACTGGGTTTATGATAATGTGTGGTGTGGTGGCCTTTGTGTATGGTAGCCATCCATCACAACAAAGTAGCACATGGGCTGAACATTTGTTTCCTAAGAGAAAATATGACTAAAGGGTTTACTGATAAGAAAAACATCAAATCATCAGAAGTTATTTTGAATCCTTCTTCCTTCCTCCTCAGCTGTATTTTCATCCTTTTAAAGAGATGGAGTTTGGTATGAGAACACTAAAAAAAAGCATTTAAGAAACGAGAGACAAAGAGGCAATAAATGTGGTTATCAGATAAATATAGGTTTATGACAGTATTTAAAATAACATAAAACATGCAATAACAAAGTGGTCTTAGCCAGATAATACACATGAACTTTTATCTTCAAAAGAATCAAAGAGAAACTGGGGTGGGTTTTGTTGTATATCCTCAGTGGCTGAATCACATTCAAACATAGAACTGGCTGGATATAGAAAAAAATATTGTTTTTGAAATCTGGAATTATGTGAACTCCTTTCAAAATCGTTCAAGGTAAAAGAGCTCCATGCTGTAATACATTCAACCTGCACGCTATTAGAAAGCAAAATCTCTCCCCAGGACCTTGGACAATTCTGAAATAAAAGTTCTCTTGACTTCTAGAGGCAACAAGAGGCAACAGCCTCCACTCATCAGACAGGTAGAAAAAATTTTAGTCTAGGCCCATCATTACCTGCCTAGGAAACACAATGGCACTTGCAGGTTAGGACATTTTGGGCTGGTCTGTATCATTCCCACTTCGGCATCACTGGCTTTTAGCCCACAGAGGAGGGGCACTGACCAACGAGGAATGGCAACACTGAGGAGGGCTTCCTCCCTTATYGCCACCAGAAAAGAGGCTTGAAATTTATTGAAGACATTAAGATCTATTTTCAAGCCAGCTAGCTGGAGAAGCACAATGAAAACACCTGGATTGCAAATCCAGTCTTGCTGCCCTGGTTGTTACATATGGAGCAGTTCAGTTGATCTAAGGTTTAAATTGTCTTCTGGGGATATCTAAGTCTTTTTGTTGTCTATACAGGGAGTTGGGTGTGACTTCTTTTTACTTTAAGCCTAAAGCGAGGTCAAAATAGCCTGGGCTGCAGCTTGCAGGAATTCACTTTTTCCCATGGCTAATCCAGAAGTTGAAAGTCATTTGCCCTGTTACTGTATGTCAAGAGCTATGGAAACAAGGCCTTCTTCCTCTCCCCTTTTAAAATTCAGTTTAAAAATATGTCTCTTTAAAAATAATTGACCTGTGTTCGTAGTGCTGTCTTTGTTCARTAAAAAGACCTTTAAAACATTGACAGTCATTTGTCCTGCGTATGCCAAAGCAGCTGAGCAGCCGTGCAGTGCAGCTGGTAGCACGCTCAGGAGCTACCAGGTAGGAAGGGTAGGAAGGTCTGCAATGGTTCCTGAAGTTCCTGCTTGCCTTCCTGATGTAGAAACTAAAGCCATGTCTCACTTCATTCAGCATTTTTTGTTAACGAAGACGTATTCTGTGTTTGAGCAAAGAGCGTTTGTGCAATMATTTTTATGACTCTTTCTTTGAAAGTAACTTCCTGATGATAGAAACACTTACAGGGAAGCATGCACAGGGGCTTTGATAGTCACTACAAATCAAAGGTACTCACAGAAAACTGATGTGGTCGGAAGATGAAAGAGACTTTTCTTCACTTCCCTGGGGTTTTCAGGTCCTCTGCTCTTCCTGAAACTCAGAATCCCTGTATTCGTGCTTCCATCACAGAATTGCAGTTGTGAGATTGAAGTATTCCTCTTTTTAAAGACCATCATGTTTTAAGCAAAATGGAATACTGGGTAACATTTTAAAACCATGTCAATCACTTCAAAGCCGTTGTCAGAGTTGTCAAAGGCATAAAAGATGTAGAAGTTACGATTGTCAAAGGCATAAAAGATGTAGAAGTTACGATTCTTACTATCTTTCAGTGGTAATCATGTATTCAATTGATATTTGTGCCCTCAAAAATTTTTCACTGGTTTCATTTTTAATAGTTCAAGGGCAAAAGCAAAAGTTTATTGAGACATTATCTCTGCACATTGAACTATACAGTCCTGTTTGTAGACTCAAGTATTTTCAACTTCTTAAGAGACTATAGGTGAAACTGAAGTTTAACTATATCAAATTTGATAGTCCCAGTCAGGGATCTACGATTTCAGAGTGATTTCAGAGATTTCAGAGTTCTCTAATTTAGGATATTACTTAAATTAACTTCAATTTTGAAGTTCAACAGGTTTCAAATTTTATAAAAATGAGTCTGARTTCTACATCTTAGCTAGTCTAAAGAAGTTGTGTTTTAACATTTAATTTTAAGGAGAGATTTTAGAGTTCATCTAAGTTTCAAATTTGGTCAGATTTTAAAGTATGTCGAGACTGTAGAATAGTTAGATTTTTGAAAGCTAAATTTTCAAATTCATTTGAAAGATAAATTTTCAAAAGATTTTAAAATGTTTTCTGTTAAGTTTTAGTACATTTTAAARTCTAGCAGGGGAAGATCACAGTTGAAAAGATATCTAATATCATGCATGCAATATGACATGCAATATTAGAACATTAGAGATTTAAAGAAAGCAACTGGTCCTTTAAAAAAGTATAAATTTCAGATAAGAAAAATCTTAATGTATATAAGTTTTAGCAATTTAGCTGTACAGCCATAATAAGCAGGCCAAATAATAATATAAGGTATAACTTGCTGAATGAATAAACACCACTATTAAATGCCTTTTCAAACATGGCAGGAGCAGGAAGCCTGTCAAAGTCTGCCAAATAGGTGATCACAATGTAAAAAGAGCACTTGAGAAAGATGAAGCCATAGGAAATTACCGAATGAGTTATGGTATCAATATTCATCACAAAGAGCCTTAGGGTGAATCCATACAGCCTTTSTTTGGAGGAGAAGAGCATGGGGTACTGCATCAAATTGACTTGTCAGCAGAAGAGGTTTCAAACAAATCTATCCAATAAACAGGAGCAAATCACCAGAGCCAGATGTCCTAAAGGAACTCCAAATCGAAGTTGCTGAACTGTGAGATATGCTAAGTAACTATGTAATCGCTTCAATTTTAATGGTACCAAAACAGCTAAAACTGACTCATATTGTTTGATTTTTTTAAAGAGATTTTCAGAAAGATTTTGCAAATTTTACTTCTATGCCAGACAATTTGAATAAAGCTATAAAAACATTGAATTAATAGATACATAGAAAATACGTTATCAGAGAAGGTGTGAATATACCTTTGGCAGGAATAATCATGCTTCCCCAATCTGTCAAAGATTATTGCTGGTGTTCAATTTAGGGAAGTGCTGATGGTAATACAGTACTTCTTTGATGAATTTCCAAAAGGTCTYTGGCAAATGGTCGTTTATAGAAATTCTTAGACATATCATTAGGGGAAGGTCATTCCATGGATGAAGTGGTTAACAGGGCAAATGTTATGCCCAATGTTTGAGCAAATAGTCTTCCTGCCTGCAAGGTGTCACAGCAGAGTGAACAGCAAAGAGAAAAAAGAAGGATCTTATGACATCACTTAATTAAGTGATTGGGCAATAAAAATGGCACTATAAACAGAGATTTCAGACCCATTTTTGATAACTCACTGAAGACCTTTCCATGCCTAGCATTGCTCAAAAAAAAAAAAAAAAAAAAAAAGAGAAAAAAAAATATCATTGGTAAAGAAGACAACAGTAAAGCAGACAAACACGTTATACTACTGTATTGTCTTGTTTTGTGTCAAAATCTGGAGTATTACTTGCAGCACCAGGAAGTCTTTTCTAAAAATATGTGAAAGAACCAGAAAAAGTACAGGGATACAGTAGTGATATCAGGTATAGAAAGTCTTTTCTACTTGGAGAATCTGAACAGATTAGGACTTTTAGACATAGAAAAGAGCCAGTTTTTGAAGGACAGAATAGAAGGTAGTGAACAGATAGAATGACTTAAAAATAATTATGCATTCTTGTCCACCTTTCTCAAGAATGAGGAATCACCAAATAAACTTTTGAGACAGCAATTAAAAAATACAATACAATACAATACAATTCAATACGATGAAAAGAATGCACAGCACACAGTTGACATCACAGGACTGACTGCCTCAAGGCAATTTAGGAACCAAATAGTTTCAAAAAACTTTTACAAAAGTTTTTGATGAGGAAATATCATGTGGCTCAGGAAGTCCCCCAAACACAGATTTCTGAAAGCAAAAACGCTATGGACAGTATCTTCCCATATTCATCCATTCTATCCAGTTCCTGCTGGTAGAACCAGTCATTCTTCTCAACCTGAAGACTGGCAAGTGGGCTCTTATACCAGCTTGAGGAGAAGAGGAAAGAACGGCCTCTGAAGTTCCTGTCTGCATTTTCAAAGAGGAAATTAAGTGCTTCCATCATGAACTTAATTTTTATGTTTTTTTTGAGCAGTGAGCACTTTTTGCTGTATGTTTCTTTAGAAGCAGCCCTCCAGGCCGCTGACCAGCACTGCCTGTCTACCTGGGTGCTGGACTCACCACTTAGTGACTCCAGCAATGCTGCCCTGGGTGCAGGGATGTGCAGAGACAAAGCTGAAATCAGACCCTTGCCCATCAGGTTCTGCAAAACTAATGTGAGCATTTCTTCTTTTAACCAATCTAATCTCCCTCTCAGGGAGGATATTTTTGCATTTTACTTTTGGCCTTCGTTGGCTGGATGGCCTCCCCCTAAGTACGCCAAGCCATTGGAGGWCTAGCATCTGATGGCCTCCTAGGACATGCATGGCCAAGAAGTCATGTGTCTTTTCTACTTATTCTGACCTTGAAATGAGAAGAGGATTAAAAACAAGCAAATGACTCTGCTATGAGAGAAGAGAGAAAATCCAGCTGCTGGCAGGCCCGGAGCAGCGGCAGAAGGGAAGCACAACCCCCCTTGCCTTCATCGTGGGCCCCTGAATGAACGGCCAGGGTGGTCCCTCGGTAGCTTTCCTGGCCACTGCAGCCCACTGGGCATGAGTCACTGCTGCTCCCATAGGGACGACTGCAGCACAGAGCAATGGGATTGGGATGTTGCATAAACAGCTAGCATGTTACATAATCGTGATGTTTACGGCTATCTGTGTCGAGAAACACCGAAGAGAAACAGTTTGAATAGTTGAAGTAAGCCACACAGCACGGAGTACAGCCCAAATTACAAGAGATCAGGTCTCAGATTGGCACTTCTGTCAATGTGTCTTAAAGATATGATATGTTTTTGCTACCTCTGTACCACACACACACAAAAAAAAAATCTCCAAACATAGACAAAGTTGTGTTAGCTTAAATGTGTCTTTTCTGATAGACTTGTTGAAGTTAAGGAAGTGGTATAAGCTCTACAGGCCAAAGTACTATTTTTACCAGAATGTTTTGACAGCATCAAGGTATGGGCATAGCCATATGGCAAGTTTACTTAATGGTGGACCCCGCCTGAACTTTTTCTATCAAATACAAACKATCTAATACGTCTTGGGCATTGTACTTCTAACCCCTTTTTGGAGAAAATAYAGATGTAAAACCCCTCAGCTTATTTAATGTAGGTGCACCTGCTTCTACAAGTGATCTTTATTTTTCTATTATTTCCTATTATTTTATCTCTATGCTTACCTTTTGCATCAACAAAGTATTTTCTACAGAACAAAGTAAATTCCTGAATTGAGTCTTATTTACAGAATATCAAAATAATGATAAATTTACCTAATGATTATCCCAATTACATGCTTAAATAATCTTCTAAATACAAGAGACAAAGATGCAATATAGCTTTTACTTGAAATAAGTCATCCAATGTTTCAGACCATTTCAAAACTATATTTCTCCTCCAGCAACAACTTGCTTTTGTGCCAGCTTCTAAATAGCCATAAATTTCTTTTTTATAAACCATAATGAATACTTGGCCAAGATGCTGTAACTATTGGCTTCTACCTTTGAGCAGAAACGGAAAAAAAGTGTACACTGAGTAAAATGGAAAGAAAGATCACAGCAAACCTAATGTTGCATTTTGCCTTTAATGTGAAGGGAGCCTTGTTTTCATGGCGTGGCAGTTTTCAGTGTTTTTAATCTTAAAGTGGCTGATCAATTTAAGGTAAGTGRCAGGCATTTGGCCTAGTTCCCAGGCTCTGCTTTCCTTAAAGAAAAGAAAGGATTCAGTCAGACACACAGACAACGGGCATCATCGGTGGCTCGCGCATTCCAGGCATTTTAGCACAGATTAAGTTGGAATGGTTTTACTGTTTACTGAAATCTCCTAGGTGTTGCATTTTATCCCCCTCGGGCTGTGGTGATCCAGGTTGAGCTTCTCAGGTCAGGACCTCCCTAAGAAAAATGGCTTGTAGAGCCTTGGAGGGAAATAGGCAGCACAGGTCAAGACTCCTTATTAAAATGCAATTTCAGCAGCTTATTGCGAAAATGTAAGAGCCCAGACAACAGGTAATYTGGTAGTGAACTTTTTGCTAATGCTTCCAGCAAGGCAAGAGCTGTTTTACATGCATTCCAGAGGAAAAAGCGAAGATAATCTTCTTAACAAGGACAAAACCTCAGCACTTTGTGTGTCTGGAAATAACCAGCAGATAATTAAGTGTTATTTTTAGGCCTTTTATTTTTTTCCTTTTAGATACAATAAAGTATAGACTACGGTATCTAATAAATAATTCAAATTTGACTTTACTATATCAGTGTGAAAAATTAATAGGTCCCTTAAAGAGATTATGGATAACTTCTTATAAAAATAAGATATATGTCTAATATAGACACYTATTTTGTAGACAAGGGCCAAATTTTCAGAGAAATTCAGGGTGAAAGATTAGCTTAGGCTTTCTGAAATTGCTCATTCAAGGCACTGTGCAGGAGAGCCATGCTGTTCATTTGCACAAGAGTTATCAGATATCCGAGTGTTGGCAGAACTGGGACTAGAGTGTGAGGATATGACCGTTGTCAGCTGTTTTCTTACTGATAGCTTCAGTGTTGCAAAGGCTTCCTCATTCTAACCCCTTCATTTTAGTTAGTCATGAGTTTAAAAATAAATTTGATTGCTGGGTTGAAATGTCTTATGTTTTCTTTACAAAACTGAACTGGTGTTTTTGGAAATTTAATCAAAATCAATTTGACTTTTCATCAGAGAAGGATGAAACGGGGAGTGTTGCATTTCTTTTTTTACCAGTTGACATTTTTCATGTGTTTACTCTCAGTAATTTATAAACAGTTTCCCTTGAAAATGTCAGTCTTACCATGGCTTTTTTAATGACTCCTAATAACGCTTTTGACACTATTCTGTTCCTGGAGCGATATATTGAAGAACAAGGCTCCAGATGTATACGTGAGCGTGCATACGTATGTCAGTGATTGGGCTGCACTGAAATGACCCTCCCCAGAGGCTCTGGAGTCGCAGCCTTGCAGAGGCACTTTGAGAGGTAGCAACACATTGCACCCAGGTGCCAGTGCCTCTCTTGGTAAGCCTCATAGCACACAGCCAAAGACAAGGCCTTTCTGCTTTTTTTTTTTTTTTAAATAGCCTTTAAAAACAACGTGTAAATGAAATGGGGAAAGCTGTGAGCTTAAGCAAGCAGATTACATTGCATGGGGGTGTATTTGCAAACTTTAGCTAGGAGAGAAGTGCGTGGTGGCGTCGTGCAAGCTGGTGAATGCTCAGGTGGTGTCAGAGGGACAGGAATTGGAACAGAAGAGGGGAGGATGTGCCCACCAGACATGGGGAAGAATGAGTTAACAGAAGCCCTGAGGAGGGGCAGGAAGCCGACCAGCTGGATGCAATTGCAGCTGCGCTATAAAAAGGCTTTGCCTGAGCAAAAAGGGAGTCACACTAGAAGGGAAGGAAATTCTTCTGGTGAGCTTGGGGCAGTTATGAAGGGAAGGAAGTTGGTTCCTGATGGTTAGGTCTAGGGTCTGGAAACAAGAAGGACCTGCAAGTATTTGGCTGATAAAGCTGGGAAAAGAAGTTCATCCTTGGCCAGAGGCTGTTGATTGCTGCTGAGGTTGTTTGAGGCAGTTCATATTTGATGCTTCTCTTTTGTATGTTTGTTTTTCAAAGTTGTTTCTATAAATCTGTATAGTTGAGTTTAGCATTAAATCATTAACTATCGGAGTGAGGAAATTGCACCTCGTGTTTTCTGTCCRCCACTCTGCGGAAGTTTGACACTGGCTCTTCTGTGAAGCAGGGATGTTATTTAATGGACTGTTCTCATCAGGTCTATGAAGAGCAACTTGGTCTATGTATGTTTTGACTGATCAATAACTAATAGTCATTAAGGTAAGAAAGGGTGCGAGATGCTAACTGGTCAGCCTAGAGCAACAGCTCTCCCGGAACAAGGCTACCCTTGACAGAAGAGTTCAGCTGTGAAGGGAAGGAAGCATCTTCCTGAATCCTTGAGGAAATGGCTTAACCCTTAAGGGGAAGAGAGCAGAGGAAAAGAGCTGTTTTGTGTAGCCCAATAAATACCCTTGCACATGCAGTGAAAAGAAGTTTTTTTTTAAAAAAAAAAAACTTTTTTCACTTGGTAATGACTTATTCCTCCTGGTGCTGTCCTCCTCTTCCTCCCTACATTATTTTCTTTTTCATAAAGACTGTTATGAAAGAGAACCTCTTCTGAGCATCTTCTAAGAACACTTGTGTATTTTATTGGGGTAAGAGAAAAGGCCCTATTAGCATCTTATCAGAAATAAAAAGAGAATGCTGCTGCCTCTGTTCCTGAGGTAAAGGCATACATGCAGATCAAGCAAAAAAGAACAATTACAGGTAAATAAAAATAATTTTTAGCCCTGGAGCTGCRGTCAATTACTGGAAGAGTGTGGGTATGGCACATGGCATGTAACCCCGTAGCCGTTCTTGGACGCTGGCTTTCCTCTGCTGGCCGACAGAATGGCTGGCGGGCTCGTGCTTTCCTCTGGCTAGTCTCTGGAAAACAGAGAGGGTTTTATTAACCACGATTGCACTGCTCGGGAACGGCTCGTCGCTTGCCAAACGAATCACAGCAAAGTGTCGCAAGATTAGATTTGTCCTGGCTGACTAATCAAGACTCCTGTGAGACAGAAGGGAGAAAGAAGTAAACAGGGAAAGGACAGCGAGGTCTCTGTGGGCACTGGGATTTCTGTGGGGCAGAAGAGCTGGTGGGTCTCTTTGCTATTTACACTTGAGCCTCCCTGATGTTACATGGGGGTGTCATGGAACTGAGCAAAATGAGACACTGAATTTTTGTCTCCTGGATGGCTTGCAGTGGGAATGCTGGTGTCAGGCACAGGGGTCTGCAAGCTCCGTTCTGTCCCCTGGCTACTACTGATTAGTAGGTTATGTCTCTAGTGTCATGTGAAATGGTTGTGAGTGAACTAACTGGCTCATGGCAAGGCTCTCCCAACCTTGGCCTCTCTGTTAGTACATGCTCAGGGCTCAGAGATGACAGTGTGATGGTAAACCTAGATCTACCCTCAGGGTGCGTGGGGTAAGTCCCCTTGTGCATCCATGCTCCCTGGAGTCAGGCTGCTCATGCATCTGAGGACTTCCACTTTAGCACGTGCAGACTGTCACTGCAATAGTTGCCTTGTGCTGCTTCCTTTCTGTTGGCTCATTTCCAACTGAGACAAAAAAAATTCCAGCATGGGCTGCACGTGGCACTGTGGTTCTGACTGAAGGAGATGGGAGTAAGCTGTTGACTTCCTTCAGTTGCTTCCTTCTTCCAAACCAGCTCTTCAAACGGGACCMGTTCAAAGCAGGTTGTTGAAGAGGCTCAGTCCTCTGTTGGTTTGCTCTGGGTTTGTCTACCTGGAGCTCTGCTAGACCTGGATGACTTTCCATGATGCCTGTTGTGGAGTGCAAGCATATAAYTAAAGTGCCACAGTTTAGCAAGCAGTGCTAATCAGAGGAACTACGACACATCTGCAGGAATACTCTTCACCTACCCCACGTATAAAGTAAAACATGACTTAACATTTTTTCTTGATTTTATGTTCAATCATGGGGTTGGATTCTGGGAGTACAAGGAACTGTTTTGATGAAACTTAATCCTTCACAAATAGTAAGAATATGAAGMAAAATAATTTTGCTCTTAATTCACATTTTGCTTTTAATGAAATTAATATCCCAGTGTAAATATCCTTCAGAATCTGTGCCTATAACAACATACACTTTGGTATAATTGCACTTAATAACAGGCAGGAAGGGGGGGCCTAAGCTCTTCTTAAAATGGTTTATTTGTACTTTTTTTTTGTATTTACTCAAGCAGATAATACTGAGCCATGAGACTCTCTTTTGTGTACTACATGTGAGCAATAGCCTTGGTGAATGATATCAACAAAACAAACATTAGATCAGACAGATGCTTAATGGCTTGGTTGACAGAATAGTGTAAGAATAGCAGCCAAAAGATACTCATTTAATCCCCAGTTAGGTCATTTATTATTATTTATTTATTACCAGAACATCATAATTAAAGAGGAGACTCATCGTTCGGATTGTAGAGTTCAGTCAGTCATTTAAAGAAAGCCAAAAAAAATGAGATTGTTGACTGCTCGTAACAGAGCTAATCTCCCGAGCTGTTGGCATGGCAGACAGTGTTCTTCTGACTTCGGCCAAAACTTTCAGCAGGGAAATCCCRTGAAAGTTTTCTTGCTTCTGAGAGCATGCACTTCTAGCAGCAACGCGCTGTGGACGCCTACACCCTAGTCGGTGAGGCAGAAGGTCGCTAATACCTTTACCAAAGCACTTTGCTATTCAAAATTGGCACTTGGGATCCATCGGTAAGGTAGATGGGATTATAATATATAGTTTGAAGTCTATACTCATGTGCTTGTTTAATAACCTACAAAAAATATATTTCAACAATTGCATTCACTCTTGCAAAATCTCTGTGATTGGTCACAAATAATTATATCCATATTTTAGCCTACGTTTTGGAGCACTGATGCCTCTTACGGGCAGTTTTCCATTATGTTTGTTTTAAGGTTATGTCAAAAGTTTTACATTTCTCACTCTTCAGGCCACAATGTACACAGGGCTCTATAAAATGTGTGAAGAAGGTTGTTCTTGGAAAAGATTGTTTTTCTGGGGTCAATTAAAAATTACTGGTCAATTAAAAAAAAAAAAAACCTACCTGGGTAGAAAGAGCTATGGATGAATAGCATGAAGTTCTTTAGATTCTCAGTTCCCAATGAAATAAATGAAATGGTCCAGGATATTTGCTGATTGACTTCCCTACCAAAAAGCTGAAAGAGTAACTGTGAAATTCAGATGTTAGCTCTGCTTTTCTGTAATTATACCACAGCTCGCATCAGCTTTTCCAGACAAAATGTAGAAGCCAAATTTTAAGACTCACATATTTAGTTGATTCATTCAATAAAAAAAGAGAGAAAAAAAAACAAAACCCACAAGCAAAGTAGAAAGAATGACCATGAATTTGACTAGATCATTTGTAAAATATTCTGTAGATCTTGCCCTCATTCTATCCTTTTTTTTTTTTTCTCTTCTGCTTTTTCTTAATGATCCCTACATTTGCGTTCAGGCCATTTCTTGCATTTTTCAGGCTTCTGGTTAATGCAAAATCTGATAGAGAAGTACTGTCACATGCAATTACTATGTTATTTGATATGATGAGCCCAAGTTTTTAATAAATATTTTATTTAATGGGTCGAATTCATCCTGGATCTATTTCAGTTGGCAATAGGTTGGAATCTCTCAAGGAATTAAGTTACTGCAAAGTGCTGTAAAATGATCTTACTAAATTATTCTACAGGTCGGTTTAATTACACCTGCATCTCACATCAGTTGAGCAGTGTTATCATTTTTTTGATTGGTGGATCTTGGTCAGAAATCCTGAACAGAAATGRCCAAAAAAGGTAAAAAAGTGAGTCACGGAGTTGAACAAAGTCTTCAATTTGTGAATGCAAATAGAAAGCCTGAGGACAGTCAGGGAGCTTACAGATTCCATAACACTTTCCACAAGAGCAGGGGTTAGTCTTAATGCCTGCTATTATTGCATTCTACCTGTTGTCACATCAATTTAATGTCATTCTTTTCTACGTCCTGTGCTGAAATGATTATTTATTGTTGCTGGTATTGTTGTAGTTGCTGCCTGCATGTGGCTGCCTTGCCCTGGTTGGGGAGCAATAGCTGTCTGCAGCGACTTGCTAAAGCTCTCAAGACTCCTAAAGAATGAAATACTACATTCACATCAAATGAAAAACCTATAATGGGCTGTAATACATATATTTATTGTTTCAGTTCTTCCTTGGCACCGTGAGAGGAGAAAATATTGCGTGAGATAAGGCATGTATTAAAACACATCTCACATTTTTGCATAAGGATAGTTCACCCCTGGAACTCGCTGCTAAGAGAAATAGTTAATTCTCCACCTCTTGTTTATGAATAAAGAATAGGTGTTTTAGGGAAATGCCCACCATAGTGAAGCACAAGTCATTAAGTTCAGAACAGGCTGAGTGATATTTAATACCTTGTGTTATACAAAATGAGAGTAAAAAGATAATGGCTTGTCCTCCACCAGACGTCAAAATAAATCACTGTGCTCCCTTTGGTCCTTAAAACCTGTCATAAAAAAAAGCCCAGCTTTGCTCACCTGGAAATAGCAAGTATAGATCAATAGTAACAATGTGAACTTGCTTAAGAAGTTAGGATGCTATAACCCTAGTTCTATAACATGTCGTAGAATTAATTATCAAGGTGTCTATTTATCTCTTCTTCAAAAGACGCAGAGCTTCTGCCTTAGTTACTGGAACATTGGCTAAGGATTAAGCAAGAAGCTAGAGAATTTCCCACTGAAGGGGCTGTTTCTCCTTCAGCCCTGTAGCTGAAAAATGAGTTAGCTAAATGTGTAGCTAAAATATGCTAAATATTTTAATAAATAATAGTAGATTAATAAATAGTAATAAATAATAATAAATAATAGTAAGTTAATAAATAATCATAAATAATAATTTAATAAATGAATATAAATGTGTAGGTAAAATATGTTAAAAGGTATAAAGTAACAAAACTAAGAAATCAGATCAAATATATTACACCAATATCAAAGCAGAATATTCCAGAGCTAATACAACCGCAAAAGCACGTACACTGATAACCACAGTGCATTTCATCTTGGAAAATATTCTGGCTGGAGCAGCCTAAAAAATTGAAGGGATGTAACTCACCAAGTGGATAGGGATGTAACTCACCAGTGTTGCTTATGTTAAAAGCTGCTATTACTTTTATTGTGTTACTATGCCTGTTAAGAAAGATCTAAGAAGGATTTTGGAATAACATGACTACTCGGCCTCATCACAGTCCGTGGGAAACTACAAAGTTCGGGTAAACGTAATATAGCTGACAGGATTTGGGAAGGCTGCAAATTCATAGATAAAGTCAACCTGGCAAATGTAATGTACATGTATTTCAAAACATTTTTATAAGAAAATAATAAGAAAGTCAAATAGCCATGAATCATTGCACAAAGGGCTTGTATGGATTAAAAAAAAAAAAAAAAAAAAGTTAAATGATAAAATCAAAGTAACAGGTGCTCTTCAGAGTGAAAAGAAGCAATAGCAAAACATGCCAGGTGCAGCCGTGGGTAATGGTCCTATTTGATGCGCTTAGAATTCATGACACGAAAGAAATAGTAAACTTCAGGTCTGAAAATGTGGTATATTCAAAGAAAACACCAGCTGGAGGAACAGATGCAATCTATCTGGTTTTCAAGAGGATTTGATAACAATTGAAGAACTAAAGAAACAAAATAGACTTGGTTTGCCAAGCCAAATTTTTTTTGCTAGAATGAATTAAAAAATTATATTGGAATGGCAATTTCAGATGAAATTTATCTTTAAATTTTGGTACCAGGGCTGAAAGAGATTGAATAGCAAAAGTTAAATCTCTTTTTAGATTTGCATATGCTTAATCATATTTATTCCTATCTGCTAATAAACACTGCTTTCTTGCAAAGAATGATATAGAGCCACAATAAAGTATTTCTTGTCAGCAGTTTAACAATACAGTCATTTGAGTATAGGAGGGGGTTAGAAGTTATGATGCTCTACCTATTGCTTGTAAAAAACCTTGTCCMTTGTCCAAGGCACCGAACCAAGAGCTCACAAGGAGTCACTCCRTTCTGGTAAAGTGCCCTTTGGGTATGAGCTTATTTTTATAGTGTTATAGAACAAAGTGAAAAGATCTATAACAGAGTTTAAAAGGTCTCAAGTATACTATAAACTTGTAAAGAAGGATATGGTTTTCACTCTAAAGAAAAAAAAGTTAAAGGGAACTGACTGAAATTTTCAGAGTTATTAGGGATTTCACAGAAAATGGTCAACCCAGCTGATGTCCGCAACTGTACAACAGTAGACCAAAAAAAAATGAAAAATGGGAGGGCAGTGCCTTTCTGACACAGAAAAGGAACTATTCCTTCCTACAGTGTGTAGCCAGCAAAGAATCCAGCGCTGCAGGAGGTAATTGTAAAGCTGCTGCAGTTGGATTTTAAGATTGTTCACTGATTGTTTGTTAATTAATGTTGGTGGCTGTACAAGCCAGCCCCATGATAAGAGAATTCCTACTTCCTGCTTCAGGGTGTAGGAAATCAGGACCAAATCTCCGTGCTTTCACAGTTTGCAACAGCAATACTTGCTTGGGAAGATTCTTAAACTGCCGAGCTTCCTGGTCCCCTGCAAATCTGATGCTCTTCTACATTTAAACCTGCTCTTGGGACTAGGATACCTGTGTGACTTGTCGCAGCCTTCGTCCTGAGTCTTCTCCCAAACTTGCTGGGCTTGCTGTGAATCCAGCCTGGACCACGGACACAGCTTAAAGTTCAGTTCTTGGAGGATCCTCACCGAGAAGGGGATATCCCTGCAGATGGATGTTACAGAGCACATAGGTAGGAGAGGAAGATCCGGCTGTCACCAAACAGGGTAATGTCTGTTTCATTTTCCAGCAGCTGCTCGAACATTCAAAAGTTCCTGGAATTGTTATAATATAGATAGTATATGTAGATAGATACAATATAATCCTGAATAGCTTCTGTAACACTGAAATATTCCTAAAATTTTAAATTTCTCTCTTTCTATCTCCCAATCTGCACTGTTCTTCCAGATGCAATGTTTGTTGTCTTTCCCATGGCAAAATACATCATCCTTTTTCCATCCAATTTCCATCTGCTCAGGATGTCCAAGCCCAGTGCCTGTTTTCATCAGTTGTCATGTCCCCATTTCCAGTGTTTTCTGTTCACATCCCGTTTGTTCACCATAAAAGCTCCCTTCACTTTATTTTTAATCTTAAATATAATTCTCAAAGGACTTTTTCTATTTTCTCTGTTCAGCATTCTCCCTGAGCATGAATCTGTTTTTTTATTCCTGTCATGTTCAAATTAAGAAAAAAAGTGTTTACCCAGAGTGAGAAATTGCACCTAAAACCTAGTCACCTGGCGCTGAAAGAAGTTTGACAGTTCCTACAGTTCATCCCTGTACTTCCATCATCTCCTAACRACTCAGATAAGCTATGCCACTCATTGTACGGTCAGGCTAGGAAAACGTCAAGGTATGTTCTCACCTTTTGATCATAGCCTACTCATTTTCTATTATGAAAATAATTGCATTTGTTTTAAAATTGTGCCTATCAGAAGAATTCAAGAAGCATTTCTGGTGTATCTATGCTAGCTTGTTATATTCTTCTGGTTCCTCCACATTTCCAGGCTTTAAACCATGTAAAGACAGATAAAAGACACATTTTTTTCTTAATGTAAAAAATCAATTTGTGACCCTGAAAAACAGCTGAGAAGAAGTGAAGTGGATCACGCTGTCCAGGCAGCCCCAGCCAGGAGTCACAGGACACTGGTATCCATTTAGGATGTTTTCTGTGATAACCAAACCACTGTGCAATTATTCTGCATAAGATTTACTCCTTTGTGCCTTGTACATGTTAAGATTTTCAAGGCAGGATCTCTGCTCAGTAGCTCTATATTGACTTATGGTGCTACACAAATATATGTCTCCATGTAATTCTCCTGCCTGCATCTGGAGAATGAAAGCAACCCAAAATGTAATAGGGTCCAAGCTGGCAGAGCAGAGTAGCCCATGCCCAGGGAACAAGTTGTCTCTAAAGTCTATGTATTCATTAAATTCCTTAGAGCTTGCAGGAAACTACAAGTTGGAGGAAGTGATTTTGCGGCAGTTGGATGTAAACAATGTCAGCATTGTTAATAGTTTATGTGTTCCATATGATTCCACGAGTCTGCAAGTCCRTAATGTCACAGATTTACCAGTTGTTCATTGTGAAAAGTACTAAATTGCACATGCATTTGATATGCACAGAACTGAAGATATAACAAGCCATAGCTGCACCAAGCCAACAAAATAAAACCTCTTTTATCCAGTTCTTTATTTATTGAGCAAATCCACAGCAAAGTCTATGTGTTGCCTGGGGCCACACTGTGAAATAGCTCAGAWAAAACCTTACAGTTTGAACTCGCCTGCTGAGCACGGTTGTGCTGGATCAACCTGGAGGTGTCTGAGGCAGCAGCAGTTTCCTATGGGCTGCAGTAATGAATGTAGCCCTGACATGTGTTAGCAAGGTGCTTGTTAACCTGCAGGAGCTCTGTCCCTTAGGACAAGCCACAGGACAAGCCTCTGTCCGTAGGTCACATCCATTCCCTACTTATACCAGTTCAAGGTTCTCAGATTTGTTCAGGGCCAGCAGAAAAGGCTCTGAGATGGGGCTGGACATCTGGAGGAATGGGATTCCTTCTCCAGATTCAGCAGTCCTATTTTAACACACAACCAATCACAGAAGTACAGTTAGTGACCACAGTGAGAACAGAGCCAGAACAGATGGTCTCTTGGATCCCACGGAAAATGATGGCAGGAGGAGAAGGATCTCTTTAGTATCTCCCACCTTGAGTATTTGCTCTGTGTACTGGTGGCAAGACAAGAAGTTGGCCAAGCCAAGTAATCAAAATAGAGCTCTGCAGTGTAAAAGAAATCTTATGTTTCTGACATCTTAAAATTTGGCTAGTTTAGAGCAGATTTATGGAGTCCCCACAGACAACATTTTATTGGCTTCAAGACTGTAGCACTGCCAAATTTCAAAGTCTGCTTGAAATCCATGAAGATATAGGAACTTTTCAACAAAGATAATGATATTTTTATGTGGTAGAAAGCATTAGTAAGTCTAAAAAAAAAAAAAAAAAAAAATCATATTTCCCTTGAGATTCAGGTCAGCTGTTTATAAAACAACATAGCAAATATCCCTAGAGAATGAAGTTAGACTTCCCCTTCATAGACATTATATATCTTCTTTTCAGAGCTGTTGTCATCCATAAATAAAAATTACAGTGTTATATGTTATGGTAGACATTCGGATATGCAGATATGTGCTGCAGTGGAAAATATTAGATGGAAGAGGGCAGGGTAAAAAGACAGATTTGGGATCAGGGATGAAATCCAGTCAAGAGCACTTTGCTGTTATGTAGTTAATAGCAAGGAAATCAGGCAACGCAAGGGGGATTTGCAGTGAAAAGGATCTTTTTCACTTTGTATTTCATGGTTCTCTTAAAGGAGGGGTCCCTTCTTTTTTTTTTTTTTTCTTTTTAAATACATGTCTTTTAGAGCAGTCATTGTGCTCCCTGTCCTCCCCACTGAAACAACAGGATGGGTTGCAATTTATCCCAGTGGGAGAGCAGCAGCCTGGAAGCCAAGTGGTGGGATATCTTTGTAACCGTTTGGCAATTTCCACCAGGACACAAGTTTTCCAGCTGGTTAGAAAGATGGATTTGACTTCTGCAGGGCTAAAACTAATCAACGAACGGTGGCCAAATGAATTCATAGACCTGAGGCAATTGCCCTAGTTCAGCAGGGTAGAGACACGGATGAGTCTGGCAGTTCTCTCAAAAGAGAACTGAGCTGATGTGCTGGGTGCCCACCACTCTCGTGGCCTCCTGTGGGAGATATAATCACCCAGCACGCCTGAAAAACTGGCCAGTGACTTACTGCYGATTTTCCTACAGAAAACAAGATGCCTTTTATTTTTATTTTTAATTTTTGATTCTATTAAGAAGCAAATCTAGGAGAACTCTATGGTGGTAAAAGACTGTAAGCTGCACATACCAAATTCTTTGCCTGCTGCATGAACTGAAACGAACAGAAAAACAGAAAGTTGTATTATCACTCAAGTCTTTAATTCACTTTCTGTGCACATATGAATATTACTCTGGAAGAAAAAAAAAAAAAAAAAAAGGATGCTACACTCAGAATTTCTTCTTTCCCCCCCCCTCAAGTAACTGCCTTTGTTTCTGGCTTTTACGGCCAGAAACAAAATATATTTGCTTGTCATGAGCCAAATATTCCTCTGCCACATATTTTCCCCAAATTTCCTTTTTATTCTTTTGTGCATCAAAGTCATCACTGACTTCTGTAGGAACAAATAAGATTCCAGGAATAGTGCTCATAAGAAAACTACTAGTCCAGAGCCAGAAGAGGGAGCCCAGGGAGCAAAACATTGCTATTATTTGTTTGCCACCGAATTAAAGCCTTTTTTTTTTTTTTTTTTAATAATTGTTCCACAATGAAGCTGCATAAGGGCACAGAAACTGGAATAATAAGAATTGTTCTGCTGGAGTTTCACTGTTATGCAAAATACCATCGACGAGAAGGATGCACTGCCCTTGGAATCGGCTGTGTGTGGAATACACACAGACACCAAAAGCAACAGCTTGTGTAGCTCAGTCATTCCATTCATTCTAGTCCCACCTTCTCTCCTAGAAAGTGGTGGAGGCAAAAAGCATTTCTGTTTATAATCCTTATTTTTTCCAACCTTACCTCCAAACGTTCACTCTCATTATGTATTTGTTTTCTCTTTCCTGTTGCCCTTTCTCCTTCTCGGGACACTTGAAGGAACTGGTTAAGGTCCTCCCTGATGTGACCTGTTTGCTCCGCTGTCCCTGTCCTGCTTTATCTGGGTCACAAGGAGCACGGCAGCCACCAGGCCACATCGCCTGCTCTGAAGCTGTATCTGCAGCTCCAGATCCACACTCCCAGTGTCACTTTGTGTGGTGGGAGGCAGTGTTTTCTCATAAGAAAAAAGTGTCTTTAGACTTGGTGTCACTAAAATCAGTTTTCCTCGTGGCTCAGGGCCCTTAGACCAAGTGTATCAAGGATGACGAAGGATCAATCAAGGGATAATGAAGAAGCAGAGAAAGAAGCCACTGATAAAAGTCTGTCCTGAATGCCTGGTTCACAGAAGTGAGATTTACTTTTGTGAGTCCCGGTAGGGACCAAGAATTAAGTCTTTCTTTTGGTTAGGCATGCACAAATATCTACAGATAGGATGTAATAAGAAACATGTTTTTAGACATAATTTAAAGAGAAACTGAAAGGAAATTTTTTTCCCAATTATGCCTGCTTATGATTTTTGCTCTCTTTCAAACTTCATTTAGATGTCTTTTGCTTTTTGTTTATTTTTAGCATCATGCTATTCTTTTTTTTCATTTAGATATCAGATCTTAAAATGCCAAGAGAAATCTCTGAGAGTATTTCTGCCCCAACTCTTATTTTTCAGCATGGCAGGGGGATTTCTAGCTTTAAGTTGCTCAAAAGGAGGAGTCTGGCTTGACCGTGTAGCCAGAGTCAGGTGGAAAACAGCCACAAGCCGAATGCAGAGTATGACACTGACTTACTTCATATATAATTCATATATACTATAAAAATAGGTACAAATAGAAAGAAGCTTCTTTCTTATATTCAGTTGAGGCAACTTCTGAGCTGTATTCATTCCAACTCTTAGTGCATCAGTGGGTTTGCCTAAGATGTAGTAGAGAATTTTGCCCTTAGAGTGCTAGCATTCACCTCCTATTTTTGGCACATTTTGAGGCAAAGCATTTTTTCCTGTTTTCTGACTTTCATCTCCTACCACTGGATAAAACGAACCAACTCAAAAAGAACGGAGAGTCCTGGGATCCATTTCAAAAGGTAGTTAGAGGAACTGGGAACTAAAAGCAAGCCTTTGATAAGAAACAAACTACACTGATTTAGAAGAACATTTAATATGATGGTATGTTTTCTGTAAATCCATCATCTCTACTTCCTTGAGTCTAAAGCGTTCCTTTACCTTTTATAATGTACATTCTTTCTTTTGAGGTTCTTGAAAGAAGATACCTTGTTTCATCATTTTGTTTTAATTAAAAAAAAATGGTTGGAATTCTGTGAGTTCCTTGAAACTGTGTGGGAACTACACATCATGGAAGGATTTGGGCACTAGATCCCAGAGACTACTCTGAATAACTTAGTTTTAAGGGTTTTTTTAAAATACTATTTGAGAGCATGTTCAATTATTAGAGATGATCTGAAATAATCTTTTAAGTTGTATATTTCAAAGTGAAATGATTAGTATCATCCTGTTTGCATTTGAATGAGTGGCTTCCATTTCTTAACCTTCTTCAAGAATTTGCAGCAGTCCAACTTACCCCTGGGGGTCTGAATCACGGGCTTACTGCCAGGACCTCAAGTATAGGGTATTTAGGGTCAAGCATCTGATGACAAGATTCCAGCACTGAACTGCCCAGCTTGGTCTCCTGATTTAAATCCAGTGCAACCGCTCAAAAATGGACTCACTGTTCTTCATTCCCGACTTGGATGAGAGCAGACCTGGTGGTTCTTTAGTGGGCTCAGTTCCCTCCAAGGAGGGCATGTTCTGCCAGACCCCAAAGAGGGGATTCGTATCGCCTGTATTTGGTGGTCTGAAAGAAAAATATTAAGTCTAGAAAGAGATTTGTAGAATGAGTCTTCTTGTCATCAGATCAGTAACTAGGAACAGTGTTTTGACTCATCCTCTTGAAGTCTACTCCTCTCAAAGTTATCCTCTTGAATTCCTACTAATTACTGCTACATATGTGTGAGGCAATGGGAAAGGTCTAGCAGATTTAAAGCACTTTTGACTTTAGTGAACTTCAGCAGTGCTGCTTATCCCCAGAAGTCTAGCAATGCATTTTGTCCCCACAGATCCAGCTTTGCCAGTTACAGGCTTTCAATTGTGATAGAGGTCTCCCATTTGGAAACAGATACGGATTTATTCATCTTTTATAATCCAAATGCTTGAGGTGGTGCAGAGGTACTGCGGGAGAGGGCTATAGACTTCTCTGGCTGCCCAAGAAAATGCTGAATTCATAATAATTTTGATCACTGCCTGAACAGTTCTAATTTTGCACATTCACTGCAATAGGTAAACTTAGCAGCAGCCAGGATGAGCTGTGCCCTGTCCAAGAATGTACATGTTCTATCTCTGCTAAATAGCTTGAACAATTAAGGGAAAAAAAAATAAATAAAAAAAAAAAGATCAGTTTCCAAATATACCAAGTCCAGTGCTTGGGAAGACAAAGGTACTTAGATCAGTCATTTTTATTGACCTTTTAGTACCAAAAAACACCTTACAGTTTCATTTTAGTTTAGTGCATTGCTTACAATCCTGCAGCCAAAGGCAATTGGATATTTAATCTGTTGCTCTGTTGCACTGGCATCTTACTTTGCTAGAGTCAAACTTCTTGTTGTGTAGATGATAAGACCTAACCACAGTTACTGGTTTCATGGCCATGTTTTTTTTCTATGCTGAGTTATTAGGTTAAAAAATTTATATAATGCTGCAAAAAACCCTGTTGCAGCACTACTAAATTTCAGTGTCTGTTTTATATGTTTTTTGGAAGATGAGCCCCAAAAATTCTCTTGAATAATAAGTGAAATTAGTCAGGATTTTTTATCCTCAGATCTCTTTCTCTTGGTGCATGAATAAGTCCCCAACTCATTATGGAGATATAAAACATGACTTCAGAAGCAGGAGCCTCAAGTTAGACATCTAAATAATAGACTTGGTGTTTAAAATCCTTAGAGTTCTGAAAAGCCTGTGAGTTCCCAGCAGCTCCCCTGGAAGCTCATGCAAGCTGCTGGATGGACTTTTGAAAATCAGGCCTCCCATTTGCATGCTTTTCTCCCTAGAACTTTAAATAGTTTTTTTAGAGGAGCTGTCACATCCCATTCAAAAAGCTGTCACTTTTGATGCATCCCAATGTCCGTGGATTTCCAGCTTCTCTGCCTTCCTGTCTAGTTATGGCCATTCCTACTTACTATATGTCTATATATAAAAAAAAAAAAATCATAACCACTAAATGCAAATAGCCAAATTAGCTGGAAAAAAGAAATCCCAGCCAATAGTTCAGTCTAAAAAAGTGCTGGGTTCCTTCTGGAGATACAAGAGCCTTGAGCTTTCTTTGCCTTTCACGCGTGGGAATTCAGCCCTGCTCACAGCGTGGTGCTCCCCAGAGTGCAGTTTTGGGGCAGGCTGAACCCAAGCTCTTCAAGAGTGATTCCTGTTCCTCTAGCGCATCAACGTTGGGTCTGGTTTACAGGGAACGAGTCTTTAATCTGGATCAAGGTGGCAAAATCAGTTTTTCTTGCATTGTCTCTGCCATGAGCTAGTCCTTTTGTCTCCCTTTTCCTGTTCATATATTTTATAATGAAGCTTTGCTGGGGTTAGAGGTTTTGCAAGGCTTGGCAGTATCTTTATAGAGTGCTCTGAGGTTAGGTATGGTATGTCATTGCCAAACCCTCCGCACTCTCTTCATCTTTACCTAAATCCCTCCATTCGATTGTTTTAGGGAATTTTCTTGGGCTCTGCCCAAAATTCAGGGCTCTGCCAATAGGAGAGATCACTGATTTTCTAAGGTTTTCCTACCTGAACTGGGGCCGTTTTTGCTAAGGGGCTGCAGGCTTTGGCCACGCAGCATAGGGTAAGGAAAATGCAGTAGAAAAAGGTCCACCATCTGACCCCAACCTTTTACACTGTATCTAAAACAGCAAAGAAAAGAACAATTCAGATTTCCATAAGGAGACTAATGCCAGTGAAAGGAACCTCATCGGGAGCAATATCTGCAGTGCTGCCTGCCTTTCTTCCCTTTCGGCATGATTTCCAGGGAAAAGGCTGTTCCACGTAGTATGTGTTTTAGCCACTGCATGCTCACGCAATAAACAAGTGAGAATTGCAATAAGATTCTTATCTTGCGATAAAAGCCTGTGGATAATTAGTCTCTGATAAGGGCTGGTTTAAGTATGGGAAAGTGCACTGGCTCTACAATAAATGTAAGAGCACCTTGAGGCTGCAGCAGTCTGGGTTTCTCTGAATGGCAGGTGTTAGAGCAAAGCTGTTACTCGTAACCGTTAAGAGCTTTCAAGGACTGTGGAAACAATATGTAAACGCATGCCTGGAAGGAAACCAGTCTAACTTCTGCCTCCAGATAGACTCATGAGAAGACTATTGTTCTTAGTAGACATTTCGAATTACCATCTTACTGATGTCTGTGTTGCGTTGGTATCGGATATTGCTGGAAATATCTTGTTTTCAAACTGTATCCCCAAACGCAGAAACCCGAATTACTGAGTGAAGGGTATCTGTGCCTAGGCAGTACAGGGGTGGGAGCTTTCAGGGCTGTTGTTATGAATCTGGACAGCTAAATTCCTTGTAAGTCACATCTGGATACATTGGCCCTCTTTGGACTCTCACCACACGTAAGAACAAACCAAAATGTTCACATATTGTCAGTATGGGGAGGTTCACTTCCAAACCCTGCCACAGGAGATATTTTCAGTTGTGGCATAAAGAGAGATCAATGAAATTTATTTACTAAAGCAGAGAGACCTGCAAGGACCTCAGTAAAAGGGGGCTCCTACATCAGCAGTGGAAAGACAGGAAAAAACACCCATATCCACATGCGTCTTTTTTATTGCCTTCTCCTCTTGCTTGCCTTTTTTTTTTTCTTGGTTGTTGATTGATTCTTTTATGTATTTTTTCCTGAGTATTTGTTTTTTGTTTTTTTTTTTTTTTTCTTGGTTGTTGATTGATTCTTTTATGTATTTTTTCCTGAGTATTTGTAAAATAGGCACAGTAAGTGTGGACACGGTGAAACTTTTAGACAATGAAAGAAAAAATGTACCTGGCTTCCACATAATTAAGTTGTCAGCAAATACCCAATGCAATCCCCCACACCATTAACTTGCCTCTTATCGTCCTCTCTTTTGAAAACCCCATGAGACTTTGCCAGTGGGGTTAGAGCTTGCTCGGAGCAAGATGTTTTAGCTGTGGCTGTACACACATGTGTGCCTATGTCCTCCCAAGACTATAAGGCGAGGCAATTTCCCACTAAAGACTGGGATATTCTTAGCTAGGAAAAGATAAATGGCAACTTGACTTCCCTGGCACAAGCAGGACTCGTCCTGATCCTGCACCCTGTGCGCTGGGCTTCGATGCATTTCTGCCTTGCTCAGCAGGAGGTTCTCACCACACGGCCAGATCTCGACGCTAAGTTTTTCAGCCCTTCTTTTAAGCATCAGGAAGCTCCTTTGTTTGGAAAAAGTTACAGTAGATCAGGGATCCTCTAATACGATGCTTGAGCGTTTCTCCTAGGCTTACGTTATCAACCACTGCCAGAGGAAAAAAGTACTGGGCTCCAGAGACAGCTGCACATATGTTTCTAAAAAAGTCTGCTGTTGTAGTTAATTGGTACCTGAAATCCCATTTTATCTCCTCCGCTAGGTATAGAAAATAAAAAAAAATGACATCCTGACTTCTAATGTCGGGCTTTTAGCAAGTACTGCCCATTGCTTTTGCAAGGTGTGAGAGCAAAGCAGTAGTTTTCTGGGGAGACTCTCATGAGGATGGCCAGATTGCCCCCTCAGAAGTGGCCACCCAGTACCAGTGACGCAGCGGCAAGGCACTGGTACTGGCAGCCCTGCATCGTATGTGATCCACTGCCTGAGTGTATTTGAGAGGAGCTTTCTTGTATGTGCAGGTAATAAACAGCTCATGTATGCATGCATCTGGAATGCTCCTGAAATGAGTTACTGCATGCTCAGCATTAGTTTCCCAGGTCCTTTTTGCACTGCAGTATTATATTACCTTTACTAAATAGATTAAAATATATTGCAGCCTTAAGGGATACATTAGTCCTGTGGACAAGCAGGGGTTTTATGCAGCTAACAGTTATTTTAATAGAAGCTATGCATGTAAATCCATGTACAACAGTGTCACATAATACTCTATAGAATGAGGGCAGAGGAGATCTCATCCTGAAAATATACTTGCCTAATGCTTGCAAAGCCTAATGTTCATTTTTCACAGAGGTCAGCAGCATTTTATAGCCATCAGGATCTTCACAACTTCTGCTATAGAAGGATTGAGATCTGCACAAATGTGTGGTATAGAAATATCAGCAAAATGACAGCTTGGATTCGATAGAGTTCACTGTGATCCTAAGGCTGTGTTGTAAGCAATGTTGAAGGAGTCCTCACCAGCCTCCATCCTAGGGCAGTAGGGTGAGAAGAAGAATCCACAACTGTCTCCTCCATGGACAAAAACAAAACAACAGCAACAAGAAAGACAATTGGACTGAGAAATCAGGAAGAAAAATGAGGGAAAGATGTAAGGACCCCCAATAGCTAGATGCTAAGTCACCTTAGAAAATACAGAAAAGAAAATGGGTGTTAACTGGTAGTGCTTTTTGGTTTTAAGTGCTCAAGCACCTGTTCAGGAAAAGTGTTGCACTTAGTATAAGCAGAGCATATTCTGGGTAAAGAAAAGCCAAGGTTCTTGGTCTTCATCTAAACATGAGTCTCTCACATTTGAAAAGCCAAATTAAAGCAACAGGACTTCATCCACGTCATGCTTTTCTGTCCTCAGGTATTTTGCACGATGACACGCTAGTTAAAAGTGATAGTTAATTTTGGGTTCATGGGTATCAGTCACCTCAAAACAATAGAGCCTTTCTCAACCCGACAGAATTGTTGTTCAAATGACCTCCAGATCTGAGTGGACACAGCAAAATTATCTACACTTTTTTTAAGAAAATTAAATGCAGTGCTAGAGCTTAAATTCTGCAGAACATCATGTTGTCCACCAAGAAGTTTTGGTTCAAGAAATTACCAGAGAGCAGTTCAACTTGAGTTCTTCTCAGCTTACCTGAAGTAGGTCTGTAATGAAATTGGGTCCATTAAATCAGCTCTATTTTTTTTGCCTGTGATGATGATTTTCTCTCAGTATTGTAGTGAAAAATACGTAAAAGGCTGCTACCTTCACCCACCAGCTTCATCATTGCCAGAGCACAGTGGCATTGGCTCCAACACATTGACCCAAACTGTCAGCTATTCCTTCAAATAGTTACGGCTTCACTGAAATAACAATAATATAGACAGTTTTGTTCAGAGGTTGCATGCCTACTTATAGACATGGGTGCTTTAGGTGATGTGATGGGTGAGTATATCGRCATCACTTGCCAGCATTAGCAGCCCTGAGAAAGGACACGCTTTTCATTTATATACATGTACACGTATGTGTTACCAGAGGATGCCAGATGGAAGTTCCCTAGACTGCCTGGTATGATTTATTGTCACTCTTACTAATACTGGCTGCTCTTAAACTCTTGCCTTGCTTCTTAACCCTCAAAATTGCATAAATCAGACCAGTTTCCCCCTTTCAATATTGCTGCCTATTTACAAGCTCTCTGGGAATATACTAAGGAGGAACTGATGTGACACTAAGCATAGAGTGATTGCTACTAAATAATTGCTGTCAAATGCTTAGAAGTGGTTCGCTACAGGATTTCCATGTGCCCAGCACTTTTCCAGAACATATAAACTGATTTTCTTATCCAAAATGTCACGTTCTCCGTGGCTGTTGAAGTTGATGCTCCTAAACTATTGCTCAGAAATGGTATGTGATCATAAACAAATAAAGCTAGATGGGAGATGACTTCAGAACAACCTAGTCCTTCCCAGTTCTCTGGAACAGTTATATCATTCCCCAAAGATGTTTCCCTCGTTTGGTTGCTTGCCTACATGCAATACTTGTACTTATCTACCTGCTTATCTTTATAAATTGCATTTTAATGTCTAACAGAGATCTGTGCCATAAATGAAGGAATAATGAATCATTATTTCTTGACCTGTGCCTGGCAGACCTGGATAAATCAATCTCTAATACAAAAGTATSTCCATTATTTCTGCATAAAGGTGCACAGCTTCCCAATGGGAAGAGCTCCATCCCATCTCCCTTGAGCCACAGACTGACACAACATGCTGTGTCTTTGGTGCTTTAGGGCAGCAGTTTCTCACCAGCTCCCAGGCCTTCTGCACTAGTCTTTTCCTTTTCTCCTTTTTTTACAGTCAAATGTTACATAATTTCAGTTTAGTTTTCATTACGCGTATATTTTAGCCTGACGCCAGAGAAGGTATAGAGCAGGATTTTTATTTGATTTATTGGCTACATGWTCATTAACTTACAGTGATATCATAYGTTGGGTATGTTCCTATCATCTCCTACGCTTGTTTTCCTTGCCTGCTGTAACAACTGTGTTGCTGCAGTTTTTATTAGGTAGAAACCAATATATGGTTCCTCTCTAAAACACAGTGTACAAGCGGCATGCTGGGGTTCTGGATGGACTGGTGATTTCCAGGTCAAATTCAGTTAATTCCCAAGTGAAACACAACAGAAGGTTTATTGGTGGCCCACCCTATAAATGCCACGCAGGTGCTGGGATGAACGCGGTAGGTCCTTTCGGCTCCTGAAAGGAAGCTGGCAGTGGATYGCACTCAAGACGTGGTCAACACATTATCGATAGTCAAAGTCTGCGCCCTTTCCACGTAACGTTAAAAGAAAAAGAAAACACAAAATCGTTTTTGTGTTAGTCCCTTTCACCGCCACGCAGGGCTCTGTTCCCTAGGGCCAGATCAGCTGGACGAAGTCTCCTTTTTTTGTGGCCAGCTCTTCAGATCGCAGCCTCGCTGCACTAGGGAGCCCTGGAAGGGGCTTCTTTGGGTGAAGGTGACGCACAGCAGAGGGATGGACCCGGCTCTCATGTATGGATTGCACATGGGGCTCACTTGGATGCTCCCAGGGCCAACACGGGCTTGTGCAGCTGCAGAGCTGGCTCTGCCTCTGCTCCTCCGCCAAGCGGGAAGCGCTCGCTGGGCAGAAGCCACCTTCAAAGCGCGGGAAGAGAAGGGAAGAGAGCGGGTATGGCCACACACAGTGAGTGTCCGCAGCCTCGCGGCTGAAGCAGGTGTAAAAGCCACCACGACACGTAAATACAACAGAAGCCAAGAGGAGGAATCTTTCCCAGGGCAAATGGGTAAGATTCACACTTCACTACGGAAAACAGGGTACCCTGCCAGCAAGCCGTGATGCCAACTTAGGGAAAACACTTGGAAGAGAGTGAAATGCGGGATCAGCGTCCTGCCGAGTCCCCGCGCGTCGCCTGCTGCAGGGGGGCCGATGCCTCTGCTCCCTCCGAGCCCCATTCCAGAGGCTTCATCCCGCAATCGCACCCAGCCTGGGAGCACAGATGGGAGATGACCAGGCTCCTCGGGAGCCTCCGCATCCCGCTGGCCCCTTCCCTCCTCTTCCTTCCACGCAGCCCGKCCTCGGGAGCCCCCCGTGCCGCAGCCAGAGCTGGGGAGCAGGGCTCCAGAAACACGAGGGTTGTTGATTTTACGCTTTTTTTTCCTCTCTATTTTCTTTTTATTTTCCCCGATGGGCACATTGCCCTTGCTTTTCCATTGCGTAATAATCCCCAAAACCGTCTTTCCAAAGAAAGCTGCCAAAGCTCCCTTGCTAGTACCTGAAGAACCGGAGAAGCCATCGCGCCAGCTGGGTGTCCTCAGCCAAGTGTGTTCCCAGGAATGCCCTGGACAAGCATAAGCCCTGGTGCCCGCGGAGCTTATGGGCATGTGCAGCACGTGGTGGCCTCGACCACCCTGTGACAGGCACTTCCATCATGGATATGGGCAAACACGGACCAACGTGGGCACCGGAGCGCCCATCATCAGCAGTCTTTGCACCACCAAGCCAAAGCCCCGCAGCGGAGTTTATTGCTCTCGTCCCACAAAATCACCAGCTCCAATCTTTTCCGATCGAAAGAAAAATAAACAGTCCGACTGTAATTGGGATCAATACCTTATCAGTGCCAATTAGACAGTGATTGCATACATTTCACAGGGGTTACATGACCTTTTCTCCCACCTGGATTAGTTAAAACACTATGTGAATCTTAAGAAATTATTTTTCTGTCAATATGGTTTTGAATTTTTTTGTGTTCCATTTCAGCTGCTTAAGAAGGTACATGATTAAACTATTTTAATATTTCATACTGGAACAGATTCTTAATGTTGAAGTGTAATTGAAATACCTGCCTTATTGTACCTGTGCTTCATTAAAAGTAGCTTTAAAATATTTAGTGTATATTTATACTGCTTTTTCACACATATTTAACACAGCTAGTGATAGGTGGAAAGAATTATTTCCCAAATTCAGTATGAGATAGGACATTTGAAATATGTTTTTAGGGATAATTATCTAAGAAATATTACTGCTAATTGTTTTGTTTCTAAACGTCTTTTCTGCTGGCTGAAAGGGATTTCTAAAAAGTTATTTTCATGCTACTATATTAAAACAAATTCTCGCTATTGCAGGCTCGTAATACTCATGTTCTCCGTTGATTTTTGTCTCTCCTGCAATAGTTATTCCCTCATCTCTGAAGGTGTTTTCTTGAGGATAAATGCCTAGCAAAATTGGTTTAAATCCTATCAATCAAAACGTAACAAATATTGTTTAACCAATATTGTTTGTTAAGTTGAGGATACAACTTAAGCAAGAACACCATAATCAGAATGAACTAGTTTCCAAAACTTTCCCGAAAATAGGCAACCTGACAAGCAAGTTTCGCACCGCTTTGTCAAGCGCTTCTTGTAAGATCAAACCAAGGAATCCCCAGCAGAAGCTCAAGCTCTTCCCGAAATGCAGATAAAATGCACACAGCAAAACAACACAGTGTGCCTCATCCTTTCTGAAAACCTTCGTCTACTAATAACATTTCTTGGTATTGCCCACTACCAGCTTATTTTAATCAACTGCTGCACACTCATTCTGGTAATTGCTTGTTAGCCATTTCCACACCAGTGGCTTATTCATTATTTCCAGCAAAACATGACAGACCTCATTTTATGAGTACGATTATTTTTCATCATGTTATATGAGTTTCATCTTCGTTTCAGTGTGGTTTGATTTCACATTTTATTTACTTCAAATAACACAGTCAACTTTTCCTGTTTCAAATGTGTTTCATTTTAAGTTGTTTTTCTTTTGAGTGTTATTTAATAAACACTATGATTAAAACATGCTAGAATTGAAAAAGAKCAAAAAACAATTTCACAAAGCTGACGGGAAACGGGAGAAGTGATGATGTAGATGGAGATTTCTTTTCTTCCTCTTTACATTTGCATTCCCGAAGTTTTGTTTTTTCCAACACAATAAATATTTCTTAGAAATTATTTAAAAATAGCAACAAATGTCATTCTGACTTTATTTCATGCCAATATTTATTGAATTTATTAAAGCATGAATTCATCAAGTTAGATGTAAATTTCTTAAGATTAATGAAGGTATTTTCAGCAATAAATACAGATTATACTAATTTCTGCACAGAAACACTTGTGTTGTTGATAGGAAATAAAATGCATGCTCATCTSTTCTAATTCAGAACTGTTAAATGTAGAATATTAATTTTATGAAAACAAAACATTGAACATTTGTAAAAGATTGTTATAAAGAGAAAAAATATCTTGTTTTAAAATAGATTGCTTCRATGATTTATACTATTTTTAGAAAGATTATTATTTGAAGTATCTTCTTAACTTTCAGCTTAAAAACAGAGGTAATAGATCAAAAATTATCAAAGTATCCACTCAACTCAGGTAAGTAATTTCATCCTGTAAAACGAATTTCTTGTGGTACCATCTGATTTATTTGAATATTTATATGAAATGGTGTTTTTAAATGTTTCCCCGGCATCACATAACTTTTACAAAAAGAAAACTATTTAAGGACTTTTTGGAGGTTTGTATGGATACTCTGTGACACCAAGTAGTTAAATTGCCTGGTCTTACTGATGAAGAAAAGAAATTTCCCCATCGGTATTTGAAAAAATCCCTGAAAAACTCTTAGTATCATTTAAAGTCACTGTGACACTTGTGTGTTTTACACTTACTCAGTTTGATAGAAGGAGCCTTCCAACCTCTCCTGGCTTCTTTTGACTTCACAGAAATGCAGGCAACACATTTCTAGCTGACAGGACCATAAAATATATTCCCCCCAAAAGATATTGGCAGAGCATGGGATAAAAAGATCAGCTTATGAAGCACTGTTTTTATTAACAGAACGTAAAATGTGAATGCAAGGGAAAATTTCAGGGGATTGCAGAATTGTGTCTTCCAGGTCCATCCTGAACATTAACTTGTACATTTGCTTGTCCAAAAAACTCAGTGCCCCCTCAGTCATTTTTCCGCCTGGAATTTAAAGGTACCAGAGATCTCCAGGGGGAGACAGTAACAAAAGCTGTTGCTTTCCTTCCTCAAAAGTGAACCTGATTTTGATTTGCAGCACCGAGCTTTTTACAGTTCCGTAAGGATTAGACAGAATAAAAATATAAAAATAAARAGGCAAACATGACACATTAAAGAAAGCCATAAATATTACAAATCAAAGAACAAAGTAATTTATTCCCATGTGTGCCTCATAATGCAATGAGATTTTTCACATCTTTCTAAAGAAGATTTGATCTGTGTATTTCAGTCTTTGCCACTTTCATATTTAAATGTTTGGGGGKTTGTGAGTATTTATATTTGTGTTAAATCCTGTGCTTCAGAAAGCTGATGAGGAATTTCTGCCATTGGAAATAAAACGTGTTGGAAATAAATTTTTCAAAACTTTTTTTTTACCAAGTTAATCTCTTGCAAAATATGCATGGTTTTCTGCAAGCATTCACATGACACTGGCCTTGCCCTCGAAGGGGTCGTTGCTTCAGCTCCCTTTTTCTCCAGGGAAATCCAAGGGCTCTGCTCAGCTCCAGCGAGCCCCGAGCCCGGCGCTGCAGGTAGCGCCCGTGGAGTCCCTGCTGCCCCTTTGGAAGCCAGGGCAGCAAACTGTATGGGATGTCAAGTAAATATTTTATATTGTAGATGTGCTTATATTATATGTATAATACATACTTCTTCCTGACCTCARTTCTCGTCATTTGTACAATATTTGATCCACTGTCTGCATTACTCTGAGCATCTTACAGCATGTGAGGAAAAGCCTTCGGTGGGTCCCTTCTGAGGGACAGAGCCGCTGAATTCAGCCACAATTCCCACTGCAAGAAGGGGAAACTCCCTCGCAGTCCGCCCAGGACAGGCTGGTTGTGCTGGTGGCCCTGGCGGCCCCGCTGCCGCCTGCCGTGGGGGCCAGGAGAGCCTTGCGGGGAGGCGGCAGCCGGCACAAGGGGAACTGGGCGCTCCAGGTGCCTGCGGAGACCGGCGGGCATCTGGTGGGGGATTTTTTTGTTTTTTCCCGTGGCGAATTGCACTGTTTGTCGGAAGTGGCCGCGTACAAGACGTTGAGGGCATCGGGGATGCGTGCCCCTGGGCCCCCCTCACCGCAAGCCCTTCGGGGCAAAGACTTTGCACATTTTTTTTT
>NW_020455455.1:386797-479718 GCF_003342845.1 Nothoprocta perdicaria
CGCCCCTGCCCCGCGCCGCCGGCCGAGGTGTGAGAGCGACTGGCGCTCAGCGGCGCCTGGGGCTCCGCGCGTGGGCCCTCGTTGCGGGGGAGCGGGCGGCAGCCGCGCACGCGGGTGCGGGAGGGGGACGGCGAGGACGGGTGCGGAGCTGGCGCGGGGGTTGCGCGTTTCCTGCAGAGCCGCGGGCGGCGGGGCCGGGTRCCCACGCGGGCCCCCGCGTCGCCAGCGCCGTGCGCTGCCCCACGGGCCGCGCTGCTCCCCGCGGGCGCCTCGCGCCGGCCCTGCGGGGCTGCCCCTTGCGTGGGCAGCGAGAGCGCGAGGCTCTTGCCTGGCCCTGGCTCTGCTGCGGCGCGTGTTTCAGAAAACAGCCCAGCACAAAATGCTCAGCAGCACGTTATTATTATTATATGTTATGTATGTGTGCATTTCTTCTCCCCACAGGCTTTTTGAGGCAGAAATTTGTCTCTAGCAACGTGTTCGTGCAGTGCCTGGCACATGGGGGAGTAGATCAAGGCTGAGATTTCTAAGTGCCGTAAATAAGTAACARTAATATAGCGTGGGATATATTTCAAGGGCTCCACCAGGCAGCATTGAAGAATCTTGGAGTCTTACAGCCCTGACATAAGCTCCTGGACCACACATGAGGAGTTAGCTCTGGCCTCCACGTCTCGGGGGATATTAAGCCCATTGCTCAGTAAAATCCCAAAGAGGGCAGGTGTGTGGGGTAGCCAGCCCTGCAGAACAGGGTGGCTGGGTAGTGTTGTATCAGCCATGCCAAGGCGTTGATAACTTGTCACCCTCGTGGTTCATGTCATGCTGTTCCTCTGCACCGCTTTTGCAGTAGATGGGCTTCATTTTCTCAGTTTTAAACCATGCAAAGTACTGAGGTAAACTGAAAGTCTGCAGAGTTGCGTGTGCTGCAGCAAGAGGCGGAGGGCAGGAGYGGGGACAGCCTGGGCCTAACTCGCTCCTCTCGCTTGCTCTGTCCCCCAGCTCTCGGTGGCTTTGCTGCACCATGCGCCCCAAGGCGGTGTGGTAGTTCCTGGCGGCAGAGGCAGGACGCCCGTCGGGGCCTGAAGGACGGGAGCCGGAGGGCGAGGACATCCCGCTGCTCCCCAGCAGCGGTGCTGGCCGCGCGGCGCGTCCGCAGCCCGAGCRAGCCGCCGGCTTTGGGAAGCGGCAGGGACGGAGGGCAGCGTGGGCAGCATGGATAAGGACGGCACGAACCTGGCCGACCAGCAGTACGAGTGCGTGGCCGAGATCGGCGAGGGCGCCTACGGCAAGGTGTTCAAGGCGCGGGACTTGAAGAACGGCGGGCGCTTCGTGGCGCTGAAGCGGGTGCGGGTGCAGACGAGCGAGGAGGGCATGCCGCTCTCCACCATCCGCGAGGTGGCCGTGCTCCGGCACCTGGAGACCTTCGAGCACCCCAACGTGGTCAGGTGAGGGGCGGCGAGCGCGTGCTGCTCAGCAGGGCCCTCGCACGGCGGCTGCGGGGAGCCGGGCACGTGGGTGACACGAGCAGCCACCTTGAGGCCTTGCGGCTTGGTCCCCGTGCTGGGGCCCTCTCAGGTGGCTTTGCAGACGTGTGGGGCCACCCAGGAGCAGTAGCTGAGAAGTTTGCGCTTTGGGGAAGGTCTCGCCATTCAGAGCTGCGTCGCTGTCCCCGGCGGGGATGGCTCTGCGACCCACAGTTGAGAGGACGCGGTGCTGTCCGAGCGGTGCCAATAGCTCGGGAATGAGCCCTGACTAAACGGCCCGTTGCTGGAACAGATGCTATCAAGGACAGCGCTGGCCTGACCTAAGCTGCTACGTTCTTGTGTAACCAGAATAGTCGAGCGGGTCGTCTCTGGCTTAATTAAAGTTTGCTGTACTTTGCAGGTTCATGATGAAGGAAACATAAATATGGAGGGATTTTTTTCCATGACTTCTTTTTTTTTTTTTCCTGGAACACTGTAGGGGGTCTTTTCTTGCTATATAACGTATTTAACTCTGGCTCTTTGCTTCAGTTTACTGCCTGGTACTCCCTTAAATTGCCCAGAAGTTTTGGGACATGRTTTTGCTATAGATTTCTCTCGCAACCTGTAGCATCCCATGAGCATCCTTTTTTTTTTGCTGGRAACTTCAACAAAAAAGCTTCACCTTGCAGATACCCTGGTATGCAGTAGCTTGAGATTGGTCTGCATCTTGGCAGTGGTGCAATATTAAGAAGAATATTATTGTATCTACACCTTAAATAGCATAAGGAAAATATTTTGTGCTTTAGCTTTGCTAATACCAAGCCTCTTTCAGGTCTATAGAAACTCTGAGCCAGARATGATGTTCAAACTGGCTTGTAGCTGTGATCCTCATGCTTGTTTTAAGGTGGGAGCTGAGGGTTTTTATAGGAGCTGCAAGAGGAAAGGCAAGACAGGAAATAATTGAAGTGCAAAAGAGAATCACTTGAGATAAATTTGTTTTTCTTTCTTCTTTTTTTTTTAAAGGCAGAACACAGTTATTTTTTCCCCAAGCTGAAAGAGTTTATATTCTGAGGTATGGAATGAGTTGGTAGAAAGCCATAGGTCTCCACAGTGAGCAGCAGGATGCAGACTGCAGCTCATCCTTTTCCACTGCTAATCAAACAAATCCACTGCTTGATTAATAACCATTATTTTGACTGGCAGCTAGCAGTGCCAAAGGCTTAGACAATAAATTTCAAAAGTGGGATTTTAGTGTGGGCAGCTTACGGTGCTTGGGCGCTGAATCAAGTGACTTGGTTTACGGAGGAGTGCGCACAACTTCTGATTTTCTTGGCAGTAGAGATAATTGAGAGTTCTTACAATCTCTGAAATTTAGGCCATTGACTTCTGAAGGTAAATATAGATTTAGATGTCCATGTTTAGACATTTACATATTGGAAAATTATAATCCTTGCTAGAGAATAATCAAATATTGTACTATTTATTATTTTTCTTTGTCAGTTGAATCTTCCCAGATGAAGCACCATTTTTTTTTAATATCTTTTAAATCTTTTCTGAGAACAAAGAGGGGAGTAAAAGAAGCACTTCCAAACATCCTCTCTTCCAAAATGGAAAGGATGCTGTGTGAAAGATCATCTCTGTGGAGCACATTTGCCATCTGTAGAGCAAGGGAAGTTACAACTAGCATTTCAGAATGTTTGAAGTCATTTCCTTGTAATGAAAAATTACTTAAAATACTTAAATGCCTCAGTTCTGTTACAAAATACGGTAAAAGAGTTTGCAATTTATTAAAATTAGGGGACTATTTTTGTACTATGTAAATACTCACAAAAGGGCATACTGTAAATGAAGAACTGCACTTTTGTGCAGCTGACCTGGCTATACTCAATTGGTGAACATATTTTGCCTACAAAAATGTTCATTATGGCTGCATTTGGGAAACTGGTGTGGTAGCAAGGGTAGTAAATGGAAGTAATGGCACATACATTGTCTCAATACTGTATTAGAAGGTGCATCACTTTCAGAGYGCTTTAGCAAAACCACAAATAGAGGAAAACAGATTTTTCATGAAGAAAAAGTTGAAATCTATTTTTTTGTTATTTTTTCAAAATGTTGTAGGCAACCAGCTTGGGGCAAATAAGTGAGAAATGCAAATACAATGTGGGATCGGTTGTCTCTGAGTAATGACATGYGTGATCCACGAGTCGTTCAGTGAACACTGACAGTCACCCTAGTGAGTCAAAATTCAGACAAACTTCAGATAATTGAGACCCATGTGATCTGTGCTGCTGAGCAATCCTGGCCGTGGTACCGTGGYCTCAGTTGATGACAACTGCAATTCCAGGGCTTTTTTGTCGCTAAGAAGTAGTGCTCAGCATGAAGAAGACTTTGTGTGTAAAGACACAGCACTTGCTAGGTGTAGCTCCATGGTTCACTGGTGATGGAGTCATCGTGTGGGACCAGCAGCTTCTCTGGCCCAGGATAGTCAAGCTGGGCTTAGGTTCCCATCTTGTGAGAGCCTGAGAMGCTGTTAGTGCCAGCATTGATTCCTGCTGCTTGTCATTGGGGCTGGAAAAGAATTTTCTTCCTAAGGAAGAAATGTCTAAATAGCCTAGAATAAATTTAAATAAAATATTTATAGTATTTTTTCATGCTACTTCTTGCTATTTATTATATCTTTGGACTTCTATCAAAGTCTGTCATTTTTGTAGCAATGCAGTAGGCTGGTGCATTTATCACAGCRCAGTCACTTTCCTACAAAAGACAATAAAATTAGTTAAAACTTCACTGCAGAATCAAACAAGAAGAGAGGGAAGTTAGAAGGGAAAAAGTCTATTCCTTAGCAAAAAAAAAGTGATGGTAGTGGAACTCTCTGAACATTGACTATAAAGGGAGTAAGGGCTGGCAGACTGACCCAGAATTTCCTAAAACCATCAGAAAACAACACAGAGAATCGCATGAGGAAAGCACAGTAAAAAGGACAGTTGGTTTGTACTTCACATTTTCTCCTGTTTGCATTTGCTGTTTTTTGAAGCTGCCTCCATCAGGACACCTTAACCTGTTTTATTTATCTCTACAAAACAAAAAGTAGCCACTCTTCAAGAGCAAATGTCACTGTAATCAAGAGCAAATGTCACTGCAATTTATTTTAAAATAAAGTACACTCTAGGCTATGAAATGTCCCTTGTAATTGGGAGGATGATAGAGGCGCTTCTCTAGCTTATCTTTCAGATAATACAATGAAATACTTTATTAAAACTTTATACAGTAGTTAAATCTGGCAAAAGATTGGTCTAGCACTTATATAATTTAGGGCTGTTCTCTTTGGGAAGAACTGAAATATATGTAGACAAAGGACAGACTTTGCCAGGAATAAATGACATATTAGATTCAGGAAATTCCTGTGTGTAAAACTGGGAGTATTCCCTGCTGCAATATATCTGTAAAAATTCCTCCTGTGATTTTAATGTTAAATTCAGCGCTATACTGTGTCCATTTTATATCTCTCCTGATGGCAATCAGATGGATAATTTTCCTCTAATGTTAATTGCTCATCAGASTCTCAAGTTGCACTCTAGAAAGGCCATATATATGAAGGAATACTGTAATTCTTGCAGTATTTCTTTTCTAGCATATCTCTACACATATATTCAACAGTTCTACTAGTGYTGAACCTTAAGCAATAGAAAGAAGCTGCAAAACTCTATAGTTTTGCTTCCTGGCATTTTTTGATTTTGTTTAGGTTTTAATAAGTCCAACTTTTTTTTTGGTATTTTTGTGGGTTAGTAGGTCTTATGTTTTAAAACAGCCAGGAAAATATTGGAATATAATCTATTAGAGTATAATCTGACCTGGGATATTATTTCAATGATAAACGTTAGAAGTCTTGCCATTCRACAACATGCTAATTGCTATATAATAAGGAATTGAAAGTCATAGTTCTCTCCTTTTTCTTAACTTGCAGAATGAGTAGCCCAGATAAATGACTTCTGCTCAACGTAATGATCTATGTAGTGGGAAGCATGGCTTTATTCCTCAATCTGTTTGACACGGGGAGAAGTCTGTAGGAAACGCAGCAGTTACGACATTTATTTGCCCAATTCTGTGTTGTTCAAGATCGTATGTTACTTTTTAGCTGATGAAACATAAATGCTGCTGTGGACACGGTCTGCAGTACAGCTCTGTGTTGTTTTTTCCCTGCTTTTGCACTCCAGTGATCCTCACCTCTTATCTTTTGCTTTGCACATGGGTGTTTTTTGGAGTGCTCCAACTGATGCCCTTGGCAAGGAATTCAGAATATATATGTAATAACTCATCGGAGCACAGGGAAATGCTTGTGCAAAGCAATTTGGAAGTGCAGTTGTTTTGCTTACTCTGTTCATCACGTTCAAACCATATGGGAACATACAATGGAAGAAGTAATTCAAAATGCAGTAGCTGGTTTTGTTTCTCTTTGCAGCACATGGTAACACTGGTATTGGCTTTATTACTGGGCTGTGATTAAGCTTGAAGGATGATCTTCCCAAAGACTGAGGTGTTCCAACCCTTACCACGAAGCATTTCTATTTTAGGGGGCGTTTGTCTCCGGTGAATTCTGCTTCCTTCCTTACTTCCTTTTTCTGCCAAGCTAATGTTAAACTTTTAGTGCATGACATCATTCCTACAGATCAACCGGGCGCAATCCAATTTATTTTTGTATAGCACCACTTACATGGCATGTGACAAGTCCTTGAATAGAAAGCACTGAGGAGCTCTGTGTTGTTTGGTAGCAGGATTATCATGCATGCAGAAAGTGAAATAAGCTGCAGAGATGGAGGGAGGCAGAAGAACAGGAACCTGAAACTTAAAAATTTCAGGGTTAAATGGATTGTTGTGGCAGATTTGTCTCAATTAAGATAGAAGAGCTGGATGAATAACGGGAAGGAAAAACTGAGTCAGTTTTAGWCTCACACAAACAGGATGGTCTTCAAGGCAGGGTTTGAAGACGGGAAGGGCTTTGGCAGAGAGAGGAATTTCCAGGCTTGGGAGCAGCGTGGGAGATGCTCCCTCGCTCCAAAGCGTGCCGGGGAGGGGGACGCTGTGATTCCAGTGGGGATGGAAGCAGCATTGGCCGGGAGAGACGGAGTCTCCAACAGCAGGAGGGCCAGGGCAGGCCGTGTGGTCCATGCTGGATGGGGTTGGACAGGAGGTGGCATTTGGAGAGGTTCGTCAGGCTGCCAGAGGATGCTGTGAAATGGCCACATGTGGATGCTGGCATGCAGTCACCTGTCTGCAGCCCCACGGGGAAGATGAAAAGCAAGTGCAGGGAAAATAAGCGCTGGTCTCCCTGTCCATATGGGGTGTATATTGGTAACGGATGCGATGGTTTAGTTTGAATACATGATCTACCAGAAACAGGGCAAGATAAGAGTATATGGAGAAGGAAAGATTGCATATGGAGTAGTGTTTTAAGCCCTAGAAATTCATTTTCTGGAGGGAGTGCAAACTTTCTCCAGAAAGCAYTGTATCTTATGCAGAACCTAAACTTGCTATAAAACAGGCATTTCCAGCCCTCGTGTGGGAAAACATGGGCTGTTTTGGACCGTGCCAGTCTATCCCGGGAGCAGGAAGGCATCCACATGCTGGATAAGCCGTGGAAGGGGCAGGACAGCAGATGCTTCATCCCAACTCGCAGGATCAGGAGCAGATTAGTGGGAACTTTCCAGGATGCTCYTTGGTACCTCGATGCCCATGGAGATGTGGACTAGAGCAGGGAGAAGGAGAGAACGGACAGTCCTGCCCAGGTGTTCGGAAGAAAGTAGCTGCAGTCACTCAGCTGAGTGCTAAATGGGTCACTCAGGTACCGTCAGTGGGATTCAAGAAATATTTGAGGCTGATCAGATTAGTTAGTGCATTATCCAGTAGGAATGAGTATGGTGCTAAATATGCCTTAAATTTCAAAGTTTTCTTCTGAACAGGGCTCACAAAACAGTGATTGGGACCACACACCTAAGGATATGAATGATAGATAGTAATGCACTAACTACAGCATTATTTCTAGACGATTTTTTCTCTTAGAAATTCAGGCAAATCATGTGGAATGAATAAATGAATAATATAGTTATCTTGATAGAGCAGAAAGGCCGTGTACAGTAACATGAACTTGGCACCCAGAGTGGCTGTTCAATGTGTCTATCTTTGAGTCACTTAGTAATTATAATTAGTACTTGACTTACTTCTGTTCTGAAGTTCTGAAATTATTTTATAAAGTTCAACAACCCCAAACCCCAAAATAATACAAGTTGCTATTCATATGAAAAAGCTGTGGCTGTTACGTAGAGCATTTGAAATTTACCCTGCACATAAAATCTAATTGGTTTCCAGTTTTACCAAAGAAGTGGATTCTCAGTAAGCTAACAAATGGTCGTAACTGTGTTTTTGTATAAATATACATTTACTAGAAAGGCATGATTGTCTGCAAACTATTCCTTTAAACTGAAAAAAAAACATTTCTAGTTCACCTAGATGTTGATGTAGGTGATCTGATATAGAATTTTTGGGGGAGAGTAGAGTAATATTCTTTAAGCTTTTCTGATTTGAGAGGATTTTGATAGGAAGATCATCGAATAGTGGATATATGACTGTTGACTTCCATGATGCTTCAAAATACATCACTATAGTGCATCCAAACTATTGTAGTAATTGGCCTATCTACGTATTTACCTATTATGTATTTACGTATCCTTAGAACATTTTTTCCTRTCCTTAAAAGTGCACAAAGAAATATTCTTCTAAACAAGCATTTAAAGTCATGCCTAAAATTTTGTATGTGTTTTCTCTAAGCAAAAGGAATACCCTATTAAAGGAGTACTAAGAAACCATTCCATATGAAGCTTCAGATATATTTTTAAAATTTTAGAAGCAGAGGATTCTCTACCCTAAGAAGCATCCCCCTTAGTTTTAGGACCAAGTGATGATTTCATTTACTGGAATGAAGGCTGTACTGGCATGTGCCAACTTGCTGATATTAGCAGAGTTGCTTTGGGATTCCTTACATATCTTGAAATCAATCTGCAAGCATAGTACAGAGTTCCATGCTGTTTTCAATGCTAACACTGACTGGGTATCTCTCTGGTTCATCATAATCAGGTAATTGATCTTTTCTTAGTAAAAAAAAAACCCCATAATTCAAAATTCGTCTTTGTAGGAGTTTCCACTAGTTAATGATTAAAACCCCCATTCTATTGCAGATGAATCATACTAAGCTTAAATGGAACTTACTGAGCTTGGACTTTTGCAACATTAGTCAGTGCAAAATGTTACATGTTTTGATAGAGATACAAAAAGGAAGTGAGAAATAGAATGGAAAAGTCTATGTGAGGTTTTTTTTTTCTCTTTTATGAGACCTTTTGGCCAGTCCTGCAATGTCTGCTGGAAGTGTGGTCACTCCGATAAGTGCCCCAAGGTGCCTGTTGCCGTTCGACACCTCCAGGGAATTCCTTTCTCCCCCAAATCCATTAATTATAAACCGGAAATTTCCGCACTTTGTGGGCTGTTTCTTAAGGGAGCGAATTTGCAGGAGCTCTGTGTGAGCGCAGATCCTCGCTGCGCCGACGCTTTTGTTTCTCGCGGCCGCGGAGCCGGCGCTCTACTGTAAGGGTCGAATTCTAGCCCTATTTTTTTCACATTTGATGTGGTATTTTGCATACAGCTGCAGGGTAGACAGTTACCTTTGAAAGGAACATTTGGCTGGTTTAATTTGATTAGAGCAAACCACCTCAATCATTTCTGAACTAAGACCGTTTTCATTTTAACTTGGCAGGAGGAGCTGGGAATGGACTGACTGTGCTTAGATGCACGGGGGAGTGCGAGTTTGGACACACAGCGAGCTCGGAAACAAAACAACCTTAGAGGGCTTTACACATTCTGCCCCTGCCCCACAGAAAGGGAGGGATGTGAAACCCTCCGTTATCACTGTGATTAACTTTCACTTGCTGTGGCAAGGAATCCGTCGCTGCGAATGTTCCTACAAGGAGCTGGAAAAACTTAGCAGGATAGAAATGCCTCATCATGCATTTTAAAGAGCATATGCAATGTTAAAAACAGATATAGGATATGAAAGTCTTGCGTTTACAGCAAACATAAAACCCCCTGGCAACAGCATTTTGAGTAAAAATATGATAAAATGCAGCGTATAAGTGTAAATGTGGTGGATTTCTCTTAGGTACAGTGTGTCAGTATTCAAATTCTATCCCTTTTAATAATTCCTAGTACAATTTTCCCCCGTTCTGCCATGCATCAAGTCCATTTGTTACCTCTTTCTGCATTATATGAATACAAATGTATTACAAAAATTTTAAAAAGATAAGAATCTTAATAAGAATCTTAAAAAAAGATAAGAATCTTAAAGTTTACAGTATTATCTATTATTTTTGCTTTCCAGTTGCCCTCACTGGTGACGAAATCATTTCCATAGAAAAGCTGTCATTACTATCAGGAATATGACAGTGTCTTATAATGAATTTAATGAATTGACAAATCTGGACCCTTCAATAAACTTGTCAATAGAYTTGTATGACATTCCTCCGAAAAGTCGATTATAACCTTCAAGCTCTCTGACTTTACATTAGTATTGTATTTAGGATATTTTAGTCAGAAGATTACAGAAGTTGAAGGAAAATCTTTAGGCTGTTCTTGTGCTATGTTCTGAAAATCAAAAACATCAYGAACCGTTCATCTAGGTGAGCAGCCTAACGTTCATTACCAACGGGGCAACTGCATTCACATATTCCAGCTAATTCAAGAATACAGTTGTAAACTTAAGGCTTGAGTTAATGTGAGAGTTTTCCATATGGATTTTAGATTCGCAGCTATTGAATTTATGACTATTTGTGGTATACAAGTAGTTTTCTCAGCAGGTTTTTCACTGATAGGGACTCCAAGTTTCTCCTGATCAGCTTTGCTGCTCTCATTTATCTTCCTTTTTAGCATCACAAATGACTCTTCTGTACTGTGATATTGTACTCTCAAGTACTTGCTGTGTATCCCCAAGTTGTTACCCCTAAATTATAATTTACGCCGGGCAGTACTTCACCTAGAACAGTCATTTAAGTGCTATATACATCTCACTACTTAAAGAAGTAATGTTTCTATATCTACMACTAGGGACTTTTTGATTGATGTACTGCACTAAAAAAAATGCACGTCTAATTTGTTCCTCAGCAGCACAGCACAAGAACATTTATTGTTGATTTCCAGGTTTCTTACTGACAGTGTAAGTCAATGACCTGCCTTATTTTTCTCAACGAAAATATGTTACAAGGTGGATCGCATTTGATATTTTTTTCTAACCTCAAACTTGGTTTATATGTGACCTTTACAACACTGAGATTGAGCAGCATCTGCAGTTTTAATTAGTGCCTTGTTGATCCTTAGATAACCTTCTAGATTGTTAATAGAGATAGGCCTGCCACGAGTCTTTGAGGTTTTCTTTTAGATATCTCCAATCAATTTGTTGTCCTAATGCGCCTCTCTTCAAAGGCTGCACAACCAGTTTTGATCAAAGCGGTTAATCAGAACAGTGATCCAGGCAGGTTTGAATCAATGACTGTAGAGATTGAAAATCACAATTAAATGTTCCAGTAAACTTCTAATATTTGCTATTTTCAAACGGCTCCAGACAAGTATTTCTGTAGGACTGAGCACCTGAAACTTTTCATTCCACTGAATSCCATTCATCACATTGCCTTTGTGGCTGTAACTTTATTAGAAAAGAGAGAGAGTTGCCCGACATTACTTACCATTGTGCTGCTTATTGTTCACGTTGTCTTTATTCTCATGATTTTTAAATTATTTTATTACRTCCAATTAAAATATCTGCTAGAGATGTTATACAAAAATTATACAAAAGCAAATCTCTATTGCTATTCCTCTATAGAAGGAGAGACAACAGGAGACTACAGCAGTACAAATCAAGAGTAATTGCAAAAAAAAAAAGAGTTAGGTAACTCACTTGACTGAAAATGAAAGGTATTTGTGGCTATAGATGAAACCCAGATAGGTGAATAACACTGATGAGGGAGTGTTTTTAAAAGATGTTTTAGATACACTGGAATGTCCCAGATTCATGGGATATTGYTACATCTGTAAGCAAATGCATTTCAAAGGCTGCTTAGTCTTTAGTGAGCTCAGGCTGAGTAGTCAAGACTATTCTGCAGAAACAAAACATAACTCTTAAAAAACAAAACTGAGATATTTTGTCTGTAGGATTATTCAACCATCCTCTGAATCAGTAGAAGGATATTGAGTCTTTATTCTCAAAAAGGTTGGAAAGTCGAGTAAATTTACTAAAACCATTGTAAAGGACAGTTTCAGCCAAGAGAGCACAATTGCTGTTGATAAAGAAGTGGGCATGGTTTAAGGAATGGACTCATAGACCCCTTTGGGGAAGGAACTGTGCTTAAAGTACAAGGAGGAGAGGTTGTTCTCTACATATTTTGAAGTGACGTACAGCAGCTGGTTTAAGAACTTCTTCCAGTCAAGCCACAATGTAATAATGGCCACAAGATAATTACATTTGATATCTTTGGAGAATGGATGGTTCCAAAACTTGGTAATAACAGTAGGCTTTAGAAAAGAAAGCTTAAGAAAAGGAGACAGTTAAAAATCAAGAAGGAATGTATTAAAATTCTTAGATTTAGCGTGGTAGTTACTTCAATGGAGATTTGTAGCAGGACATTTTGTAAATTTTGTATCTACCTTAGATATTTACCCTTCCTTGGAAATTTTGGTACAGAAGAAACCAGGTGTAAAACAATGAAAAAGGAATGCCAGATAAGAACTGTGAGCAGTCATCTAACTTTAGCCATCAAAATAGGAAGTGTATGCTCCAACCTCATGATGATTTAGATTTTTTTTCCATAGTGAATGGAGAGRGAGGATATGCTTTCTGCTCATGATTCATCTCAGCCACCCAGTACCTGCGCCGGAATGGAGCTCATTGCCCTCTGGAAATGCCTTCTCTGGGTGACTAATACAGAGTGGACTCCCAGCTAGTGTTAGATGTGATTAATGCCTATCGGTATGGTGCAAAAGTTAAAAGGTGGATAATGGAAACACTAGTGGGGAATTTGTACAGCAAATAAGAAAAGTTACAAAAGCAAATAGGAAATTGGGGTAGGAGAACAAGAGATTAGTATTGAAATCAGAGTGTGCTTGGTCTATCAAAAATAGAGATATAGATAATCAAATAACAAATCAGTATTACAAGGGACCGTACTTTTTACCAAACCTTGTAGTATAGGGATTGTTGATAAGGGTTTGTAGAAGCCAGTTTTGTTTTTTCAGGTAGCAAAAATGTGTTCCTCCTAAAAGCAGATTGTGGGTTTCTGTGAAGTGCACTGACAAACACTCGAACTGCTTCTAGTTGCACTTGGCACCAAAGGGAACAGGATGTAGCTGGAATGGGTAGTCACATCCTGGTTACCCCGTACCCAGTCTCGAACTCCAAAACACAGACGCCATTTCGCTCAAAACTTGTTAATCTTTTCCAAGTGGAGGCATTGTTGAGAAGTGCATCAGAGACCTCCGCTCGATACTCGTTATAATATTATAACGAGTTATATTATTATATTATATATATATTATATATATATATTATATATATTATTATAATATTATAAGCTGCATGAAGAGCAGCTCAGGAAAAACACCTGAAATGGTGACATTTATGAAAAGTCACTTCAGTTCTGTGATAACTCAGAAAGTTGCTGAATGGACCTTTATAAAATATATGAACCAAGACATCTGCCAAGGTCTTCTTTCTCAAATGCTAAGTCTCTCCTGTTTTTCTCGTTTTCCTTCACCCTGCTGTACTGGTCAGGTACAACATTTGCTACTAAGTGAGGCAATTATCTCACTATTAGTAACATCCTGATGCTACACACACCTTTCCTTCATAACTGACTAAAATACCCTTAAAGCAAGTTACTTGATGATACAATTACTTGATGATACAAGTAATTGGAAAAAAATACGGTATCTAGCCTGTCAAAGGTTCTCCCCTGACTTACCAAAGACTTGAAGTCTTTGATGATTGATGGTGATCATATATACCTTTAGCTTTTGGAATAATGTGTTGGAATTTCAAGGGCTGTTTATCATCTTTAGACATGGTAGCTCACATTACTAGAAAATAGCCTACAAAATTAAAATCAATATATTCTGTTAACAGATTTTCCAGATTCAAATGTTTAAGTCACGTGTCTGTTGGAACTAATTCTTTCCTAATTTGAACTACAAAGCTTGAAAACAACCTTTTTATCATGAAACTGCTAACAAGATAACTCTAGCAAAGTAAATAAGTCGCTTTATTAGTTTGTGTGCACGTGCATAAGTTTATGTGGATGTGGAAAAGAAAAGCCAAGAAAATCTCAAAATTTTACTGTATTTTTTCCAGCAAGTTCAGAGTTATTATATTGTAACACAGTTGAGGATTTTTATATGTGTAGAACTGCAGTTAGTTTAAAATCTGGGCCTTAAAAATATCTGAATGGATCTCTGATTGAAATGTAAAACACCAAATTGAAAGGGAATGAGGATAAACCAGAAAAAATAATCCCTCAATCTTATTGTTTTTACATGTTATGTGACATTGAAAATAGGAGCTGAGAACTAAAATGCCATGTCATTCCTAAGTATAAAAAAATAGTAAGTTTTACTAATGGTAATCTGGATGAAGTAAATAAAAATTAGAAAGCCTGATGTGAGCGACAAACAGCCACATCAATATATGAAAGAGTAAACGTGTAGTGGCTCAACCTAGCTGGGGTACAGTCCTTCCAGCAGGCAAATGAACAGGGGATGTCAAGCTTAAAAGTTATTTAAGTGCTTTTGRGAATATTTTGGTGATGGAATCATGGAATCATGGTGTCTCCATTTATATTGTTCTTTGTTATTAAATTTGTCAAATCTCATAAATAGATACAACATATAGATACTCGTTATAATATTATAAAACCAAGATATGCATGCATGAAAAGCAGCTCAGGAAAAAAACCTGAAATGGTGACATTTATGAAAAGTCACTTCAGTTCTGTGATAACTCAGAAAGTTGCTGAATGGACCTTTATAAAATATATGAACCAAGTCACTTCTAAGTGGAGACAGCTGGGGTCTATTTAATATCCTGTGTAAAATAGAGGGGTCAACTTCCTGGAATAATGTAGGAGTTTTATTTCATGAATATCTTACTAATGCAGGGATCTGGGGTGACGGTAGGACTCTTAAACTAAAATGTGGCCTAAGCTAAAAGCACCGTGTTTCGTTTGCGCTTCCGTGTGAGCTGCTGTGCATGGGGCAGGATGGTAGGAAGCCCATCCCTGTGGTGCCAGGGAGACACGGGGCTCTGTGGGTCCAGGGAAGTGTCTGTCATGTGGCTGCTCCCTTCTGCAGGCAGCTGAGCTTGGGATGTGCTTCTCATCCTCTACTGTTATGATTTAGGCGTTAGACTATAGTAAATGTAGTGACTTGTGATTGTACTGAAGGCCCTAAATACTTAAATTGTGTTTTAATTTTGGAACATTGATACATAAATTACTTAATTTATCTTGACAGTTTGAAGGTGTCCCTTTTTCCCCTTGCCATAGTGCAGCCATATCTTTACTGTCTAGGGTCATGTATTTCCTCAATGTATTCTCTATATCCATGTGTTTTAAGTAGTCCTGACTCCTTGAGTTTAAACATTTATTTCGTCTTCTAAGTCCTACTGTTTCACAGAATCACAGAATGGTTAAGCTTGGAAGAGACTTCTAGAAATCCATCTAGTCCAACCCGTCAGCTCCAGCAGGGAGGAATTTCATGCGTATTTCATTGGACATTGGACGTATGGGTGAAGCTATATATCTTTGTAGGCCAGTTCCCGTGGCAAATGTTCAGAAAAAAAGTATCAATATTTAGCACTAATTGACTGTCCAATGGCAGCTTTACATTGTAGGTCTGTAGTGATGGAGAATTAATTGTATTCTTGCTGTGGAGAAGAAATTATCTATCTCTACCAGAGCACTGGTAATTATAGAGAAAGTCAAGTACCTACATTGATAATTTGATATTTTTAATACTTGAGGTTGAGGAGTTAGGCCTACAGAGTCATTAAAAYGATTGTAAATAGTGAGGGGAAAATAAATTGGAAGAAGAAGGCTGCAGGGATAGATGAGGAGAGAGATGCAGAAATTGAGTGAAAGAAAAAGAAAAGGAGAGAGAAACGTGGCATGAAAAATGTGACAAGTTTTTCAGCAGCAGCTGAATGCTTTATATAAAATTAACTTGCAATTTTGTTGTAAAATATTTGTGTAAACAATGATCTCTAGTATGGTTAGAAATTTTGGTGGAAATTTGGTCTTTGCTTGATTGCTTACTTAGATGGAAGAATGGAGACTTTTGAGGAGAGGCTGATGCCAGAACATAGTTAAAGAGGTACAAGAAGAAGTCTTGAAATGAAGACTGGGTATTTTTTTATGTTAGGTTGCAAAGAGAAGGAAATTGAAAAAACAAATAAACAAACAAAATGCACTGTGTCAACAGAATAGTCAAGCAGACAAGGACCAAGAGAGGTTTCTGTAGGTGGTGCAGGTACAATGAAGCCTTGCATGGTGTGTGATGTGCTAACACTGCTGAGCCTCAGCATCTTGTCGTCCTCCTTGGATGGAGCAGACAACACTTTGATTGCAAGGACTGCCTAAATATTCACCTTATTTTCATTTGCCTATACATAAAATTGTATTAGCGCAGGAACCAGACCTTGTTTTGCAATGTTTCTTATATAAGTGTGTTCAGTTACTTCGGCASTGTGAGAGACATATTGTTGCAAAGCAGCCAAAATACAGTTTTGCTATTTATTTACATCTGACATATGCCATCATTTACAAAATAATGAATTTATTCCAAARTTATCCTTGCATTAAAATGTAAATCCTAATCTCATGCTGCTAAAAGATGCCCCAAAAGAAATAGTTACCATTGCCCTGAAGTAATAAAACAGTCAAATAAAATTTATTGCCAGCTCAAAATGCTACTAACACCTCATTTTCATTGCCAAACTCTGCAAATAATCTTTAATTTGTTTTCTTTTACATATGTTTGCAAGAGAGTAAAGGAAATACTTAAAAAGCTGTACAGCYTGTACAATTCTTAACTCAGCGTGCATTAATCTATAAATGCCTGGCTTGCAGTGTCATGTAAACTGGATGGAAGAAGAGGAAACATTTATCAGGCAACTACCTGAGGAATGGAGAATGAAAGGACCTGAGAAGACATACTTCTAGGGCTTTTTTTTTTTGCATATGTTGGGAATTAATTTAAAACAAGACAGAAATTACAGGACGATCAAAGGCTGTGATTGCACTGAGCAGAATGCAAACCTTTCTACATTTAAAAAAGAAAATCCATGAAGCTCCATTTTTAAGAACTTCTAAAATGCAGTGGCTTGAATTCTGACAAAATGAGTAAGGAATTTGCATGGTAATGGAAATGAGGATCCATTTCTTTTTATATAGTGCGTGTTTAAGAGCAATTGCCTTCTGGCTAAATTTATTAAGCCAGAAAAAATCTTGTAAATTTCTATTGAAGATTTATTAGTCCCGTTTGCTCCTTTTCGGTACAGCAGGAATATTAAACTGCATCCTGTGAGTTGTCACAGGTGGAACTCCCCTTCAAATTAAAGAAAATTCAGGACCTGAGCCAAAGGCATTTAAATACATATAATAACTTCATGAGACTTAGGCTGAGTCTCTTGTGTGCAGAGAATTTTAAGACTGATCAAGAATTTTAAGACTGATCAAGGCCTGTGCCGTTAAGTGAATATGTCAGATGTGTTTTCAGTGTCAATTTTTTGGATACCTCTTATTTTCTTGTAAGCTCCTCAAGAGAAAACATATTTTTAAGCCTTCTCAAAAAACTGAATGTATCCTGGTATCCCACCAACTAAATTGTTATGTGGGATAGAGTCATCTCTCTGAAGTTCAACTAAGATCAAGCATTGGGTCATGTCTCCGAAGTTCAACTGAAATGAAGTCACATGTGTCAGTCAGTTGCCTAGGCATCCTCTATTGCCAACAGCACCTCCAGGGAGGTATTTTGCTCCCTTCCTCTTTCCCTGGAGTACATCTGAGGCAGGAACGCTTAGCATAGCCTAACCACCAAACTGCTGAGCAGCTAAATTGCATGACGTACATGTCTTTTGTGGTAGCTGAGGAGAGAGCCCAACACTTCCCCAGGCTCTTAGTTTTTAATGGATAGCACTTGAACTATGTGATGATATATGGCCAAAGAAAGCCACATTTGGTGGGGTTGTCAGGTTTTTGCAAGTCTTAACTCTGCCCTCTGCACCCGCTGGAATTTCTTTTAAGTGTAAACGTAGCTTATATATAACTCTATGTTACTCCCGTTTTCTTTAAAGAGGAATGCAATGTTTAGGTGCATGGATCTGGCTGCCTTCCAAAACCAGATCCTATTTGTCTTTCCTACTCATGTGAGCAAATGCCATGGTTTGGGTTTTTGGAAATAACTGCAGTGTCACTGACTATGGACAGAGGGGGAAACAGTTCCCAGCATATTCTGTGGAGGTGACAGGTGCAGGACAAGGTCCCTGGAAGTCCAGATCTGGTCATGGAGCCACTGCAGTGTGTACTGAAGGAAGGGACTCCCTTGGTCACCAGTTCCCAGCACACACAGCCATCCTGGGAGTAAGCAACAATATCAAAACCCAATCAGAGTCACTGCTCATGAAGTATAACCAAAAAATCTTGTGAACTAYGTCTTTATTTCTGTGTCTTTTAACCTCATAGAGGAGAAACATGTGTGGAATTTATAGATAAAATCTAAGACATGTTGTTAGTTTTCACTTTGTCTATTCAATTGCTTCTGCTGCCTAACTCTGCTTGCCTTGGAAGTGGGTAGATATGTCTGGTCCATTTTCAGGAAACTTTGAGCAGTGAGGGACCATTAGTTCTAAATAAACAGATGGCTTCAGGATATTTAGACATTTTAAAAGTTGTTTTCATGCAGTTTAAATAACTGATGGCAAATTGATGTTGTGAACAGATAGGCAAATTCACTGCAAATGCCCTGCCCTAGCCCTACCACGCARATGCCGAGGTCAGTCAGCACCCGTTTTGCATCTTCCTCAGTGGCTTGGTGGTCTTGTTACTACTGGCCCATGTAGCGATAGCACTTAGTCCTTTCCATAAAAGGCTTATAATTTCTTACATAGTTTCGCCAAGTATAGACCACAAGCATGTGGGTGTAGGTGACACGGAGGGTTTTGCATTGCTGTTTGCCCAGTGACTGGCCGGCTAATTATAAGAGATAAGTGTAGATTGGCCTGTAGATTGGCCATTCATCGCTGCAAAGCAAGAATTTAGAAGCAAATTTAGAAGCAGACTTGTGTTGGAGTTACTTAAAATTTTTAAAATGTTGAAAAAAAAAAGCACCTCAAGAACTGCTATAATATGGCAAGGATTTCAAAGACTGTATGAGACAGAACGTTAGACTTGAGTTTGTGTGATATTCTTCCTGTTGTTATTTTTGATATGTTAGGCTCACTGTAAGTCACTTATCTCAAGTGTAGACAATTTCTCATTGGAAAAAAGGTTAAATTTTTTTAGCTACTAAAGACAAGAATAAATAATAATTTATAAAGTTTTGAAATTTTCTAAAGATCAATCATTGCTTTTATTGAAGGCCAGGGAGGAGAAGATCAGCTTGCATATGGCACAATTCTGAATTCCAAATGTAAACTGAAATGTGGCATTTGTAGCAATCAGTTTGACTATACATGCAAAAAGACTGCATTTCACTGTGTCCCTTCATGCTCTAGGTACAGCTGGGAGTCAAGGGTAACTTCTATGGTCCTTTCATTTGAATTAAACAAAATCAGTATTCAGACATAAGTTTTATTTGCATGTTGAGCAATTTAAAGGATGGGAACCATGTATAAAGGAATGCAGCTTTCCCTGAGGAAGGTATTCTCCCAAAAATGTAAAACATTTAATAAAAGATGCACATACAGTCCCAATGAATCAGAGCATCTTTAATTTGTACTCTGAACTGGAGGCTTATGCGCACACTCAGTACTGTATAACAGCAGTATACAGAACTCTGAAAAGCAGTGTACATTTGCATGCCTTAGGAGCGCATGAGAGCAATACAAATAGGTCAGACAGATCTTAAAGAATCCGACAGTGACTTTTTTTGCAACAGGCTGTGCTGTTTTTTCAGATTTTTGAGTGACTTTGTCCCGCACAGAGAGTCTGTTCGGTAGGGCAGTACAAAGAGTAAATACTGTCATCAACAGGCTGATAGTTTCTGTAGATACTGCTCAGTGCATGGCCAAGTTTGGGTTTAAAATCCATTTCAACAAGATGAAAATGTTAATAGGCTGGTAAGAATTAAATGTTTTGGGATAGGAGTGGGTTATAGGTTGAGTCCTGAAGCTGAAGTTCTGCCAGTGGGAATGTTGTTTGAATTGCTAAGCTTTACCACATTGATTTCTGTTCCCTGGCTATTAAAAATAATCTGCCCTCCCAAAGAAGGTGAACAAGAAATGTAAGAAATGTCAATGTGGAAGCTAGAAAAGACTAGGCTAGAAACAAAGAGAAGTGTAGAGCACATCTTGTCAAATGTCCTGTTTGTTGAAGTAAAACTCGTAACAACTGCATCCTTTAGTGGGTGGCACAGTGAGTACATTTGGCCTTCTCATCTTCTGGCCACAAAGCTCGGCCTCTGTTGCAAGTGAAAACGAGTGTTGGTGGTTTCATCCAAGAGATGTTTGTCTGCAGCACAGAACCCTTCGATGTGGCCCCCAGGCTGACATGGGCCCGCGTGGGGCTGGCACAGGCCGTGCGGGGCTGGCGCGGGCCCACGTGGGGCTGGCGCGGGCCCGCGTGGGGCTGGCACAGGCCGTGCGGGGCTGGCGCAGGAGAGCCGGCGCTGCAGGTCGGGCCTCACGTCCGAGCCGTGCGTTGAGAGCCTGCCCGGGCAGCCCACACCGTCGGACCTTCGCCAGCACCCGTTACTTCACTTTCAAGAGCATCTATTTCTCACTGTCCCTTTCTCTGCCTCTCCTTCTCACACACACTTAAAGAACAAGAACATCTTTTATGAAACTAAACATTTTAAATCATTTTTCCAAGGCTTAGAGGGGAGAGACTGGAAAAAATTACAGCGCAAGGCTCAGCTTGCAGATGAACGATTGCTTGTCATCTTAATATCTCCCTTCCTTCTCTTAAACCTCACTGTTGAGTGCTCTCTCAGAAAGCATGCTGGCTGGACGCTGCTGGACTAGGTCCTGCGTCTATACTGCTGGAATAAGACGTTCTGCTCCCTTCCATCAGGCAGTGACTTTTACGTGGTAGCTATTTTTGCTTTGTACACATCAGGTAATGGCCAAGTGACAGTGGAGTTGAAAACATCTTATCCTCATGATGTCGGCTTGTCTGAGGCGGGCACACATCTGTTAGGTGTGATGTTAGATCCTCCTGCCCCTTTCTGTTATTTGCTTGAAAGAATCGCAGGAGGAGACGGGGCTCCGCTTTCCTGGGAGGGTGGCGGAGCAGGGAGGATGTGCTGATCACCTCCCACCCCAAACTCAGCAGAAATGTAGACATGAAGGATTCTGGATACAACTGAAGGCTGCCAGCAGCCATGTAGAGATGCTGAAGCTTTTTTTAATTAATGAGGATGTGCTTCTGGAACATGGTTCCAGCAAGTTGGAGCTTGCTGTGGGCTGGTTCACCCTGCTACAGGTGGCAGTGCTGTGCTGTCCCACCCAGGGCTTTCAGTGCAGAGGTGGGTCAGTTGACTATTGGTCAAGGGTCTCAACGTGATGCCGCAGTCCGCCATGGAGACACAGAGTAGGTGTTGATGCACCTCAGTGCAGCTGCCATTAGTGTACAAATGAATTGAGAAGCTCCTGAAGGTCCCACACATTTTTGAAACTGGAGCTTAAGTCATGTACTACGATGTGATTTTAGAAATTTTATCTCAGAGAAAGCACACTTACCAAAAATAGGAGATACTCCAAATCTAGAGGCCTGTGTATCTGCATGTGCATTTTTTTTTATCATTTACAAATAATTCCCTAGCACTACTTAGAACAAGAACACTTTGAAGTCTGAGATGCTAGCTTACAAAGGCATGGAGAAGTAGGTAATTTCTGATGAGGATGTAACAGAGAAGTGTGTCCTGGAGAAAGGGAAAGATATTGTTATACATTTTGGAGTAAAAAGCTCTATTTCTTGTTGGGCTATGTGGGACATGATTCTTGCCATGCACATGTCCCAGTTCACTTGCCAAACTGCTGTTTTCATTTGCAGTATGGTCTATACACCAAGTATATGCAAGTCCAAGTGGAGACTGATGCTAGTAGGGTCTTCCTTTCTTCAAAAACAGGAAAGGAGCTAAAGTAGCTAAAATAAAAAAGGACAAAGAAAATAGGGCTTTTCAGGGAGTACATAGTTTAAAAAGTTGGGGTGGATGAAGTGGCTGGTAAGAAGCCAGGTCCTAGAAACCAAGTAGCTTTCAAAGAGCAGAAGAATCTAAGGCTGCTACTGAAATCTGCCATCAAAGGATGCCTGACTGTCAATGGTTTTAGGTATGAGAGGCTGAAATTTTTGTGCCCATGAAAATTATAGGCTCCCAGGTCTAGTTGGAGCCAAATGTAGTGAAAGCAGAAGCTATTTGGGCTCTCCCACACATATTTGTCAATAAACCTCAACCATGACCTGTAATACTGTTGGTATTTCAGTCTTGTGGTGTTTGTGTAAACACCGTCAATCATACATAAATTCTGTCATGGTTTTCTGTCATCTGGATATATGTCTTTCAGAGCAAGGTYGAGACCACCAAACTCTTTCCCTCTGAGACTTTGTCGAGACTTATGAAGCCTTAGAACTGCAATTTATTCTGATGCCACTAATTGCCACACCATGGTTTGCTTAAACCTTTCTCCTTCTCATAAATCAGTGGCTCCAGTTCTCTTTCTTTGCCATGTATAAGTCAGGAAGCAGCGAGGCRGAGACTGTTCCTAAGAAAATTAAAATAAATCCCTGTTATTTAAAAACTTTCTGAGGGCAGGGACTGTCTTTTTGTTCAGTTCTGTGAGTGACCAGCACAGTAACAGGATCTTTGTTCATGTCAGATTAGTCCTACTGCAATAAAAATAACAACAAGCTTTTGGATGCTTTGGCAGCAGCTATCTCATTCTTTGGTCTTCCCTTTGACTCTCTTCTGGCCAATTTTCCAATTGTACTTCCTCATCTGTGTGACAGTAGCCAAGGGAGCTAACATCCTACAGATTTTAATATCTTCATGTCCGATTTTGTTGTTGTTTTTAAGATTCTTGCAGGTGTCTTGGACGGATGGTTTTGATCTCTGTCACCGGAAAAAATGCTCTGGAAAAAAATACTAATTATACTTGGGAAACTTTAGAGCAGTCCACAAAGCATCTCAAAAGCAAGTCCAGTAACAACGAAGGACTGTCCAGAAGCAGCTACCAAATTAGAGAAGACTCAGTATTTTTCAAAAGAACTTGCAAAGTGGTCCATTTCTTCTAAAAGCATTTAATGCTCACAGTGTATCTCATAGAACAAAAATGAACTGAAATTGCATTTGTCACACATAGGAAGCTACAAAGAATTTAAGATGCATCACCTAGTTTTCTGCATTCAGAAGACAAGGTATTTCTGTAAAAAAGCAGATATTCTGTCAGGTTACAACAAGACCCACGAGGGGCTAGAAGTACAAAACCTCCTATAAACTTAGATTTGTTCGTACTAAGCTTTTTCTCTTTAGTACAATTAGCTTGAAAAAAATGCCTGCATTAAAACACAGGTCTTCAGTGAGTATCTGTTCAACAGTGTTTAAATTCAGCTTGACACATCAAGCCGTGTATGATTCCCAGCCAAACATCTTGTTAAATACTTGCAGGATTTCCCATAGCGGATCTTACTGTAATCAAATAATTCAAACGTTTCTTTGGTGAGCACAATAGAAGGGCAGGGCTTGTGTTTACAAAGTGTTTGGTATGGAAATCCTGTATTAATTGAGGAAGATTGACTTCTCCTAGGACAGCGTGCACGAAATAGCTCCTTAAATAAAAGGCCATATGCTGCAGCCTGTTGCACAGAGGCAAGTCTAGCAGTTAGTTAGAYACAGAAAAACACAAAGAAATGGCTCCTAAGAAGTGCAGAGTTAATCCTAACTAAAGGCAGCGTGATGGGGCTGTGTGTAGGGATGATTTTTTTTGCAGTGGATATAAAAGAATGTAATTTGGAAAATCTTGGTCTTATCCCTACGGAAGCTATCAAGTAAAGAGGCCTCATCGCACTCTATCTGTTTCCGGGATGACTAGCCCAGGCATTGCCAGATGTTACTTTTTTTTTGTAATGTCGAGGACTTACATAAGCAGTGCTTTAAATAATTATCTTTTTAAGGCAGCRGCTGTATTTTCTGTGAGTAAACACGATGTGCTTCCACCCGGCCTGCTGCAGGATCAGGGGCTTTCATTGCTAGCAGTGAAGCACTTCTCACGTCACATAAAAGGTGCATGCAAGTGAAAGATGRATCGGTTTTACTCAGAGGGGTGATTATAGACGACTAGAATTGCCCTCCTTTGAGTTCCTAGTTTGGCAGTGCCAGAAAATGCAGGAATCAAAATAAGCCCTACACATAAGAGGTAAACAGAATCAGCATTTGCTTTCTTCTGAAGTGAATTGGGAGTTACATGTTGCTTCTATATTCTGGAATATTTTTTCCTTTTTTTTTTTTGTAGAATGATAATTCTGCTATAGTTGAAAGGATGATTTGGCCAGTGTATTAAATACCTGGCCAAAAAAAAAAAAAAAAAAAAAAAAAAAAAAAGGTGTTTCAGAACATTTTTAGGTGAATGTAGGTCAACACAAAGGAATCATACAGTTGGAAATATTTTCCAGTGTTTATGTTCAGATGTTCAGACCTGTCTGGCTCCTCTCTATTTGCATGTGTTGGGGTTATAGGCAGTCCGGCTACATTCCACATTGATTTATATAAATATATTGCAGATTATTAACCTCCAGCCAATTTCAAATACCAGCTAATTTCACTTTTCAGGGTGGTGTGTGACTTTCCACAAAACTGATTTTACTGTGTGCAAGGCAGCTATCTCCTGTATAATGCCTCCATAAGAGAATCATAAAGAGAATATTATTTCCCTTTATGAGACTTGTGCTTGGACATTTGCTGTTAGACTCACTTTTTTACCATAATCATTTAATCAATATTTCTTRACGGAAAATTGTTTGGGGCTTGATTTATATCCCACCAGTAAGAAAGAGATTTTTTTTTCCCCTGGTGATTTTAGAGCAGAGTGATATTCTCAGCTGCTGTAAATGTGAGTGCCTGCTGCTCCATCCTTGCTTCTGGTGCTGCCCGGCAGCATCCTAGAAGACCCACACTGGCATTTCTGTAGTGAGCTTGGAAAAACAGCAAGGTTTGACACATACAGTGAAGCTGGAGGTTAGAACTGTAAAATCTGAGTATATTGTCAGTGTTGTCAAGTATGTCTAGAAAACAGATCATTTTCTTCAATTTCATTATAAAGCAGATTTTTATACCACACACCACTGTGGAACACCAGTTGAAGGAGTCCAGTTTACTAAAGAGGTGTTTTCAGAAAATACTTACTTATGAAATTGCCATGACTTTTGAGGTTGTGATTCAGTGCTTTCTCACTGAAAACCTTCTTTAAGCAAAAAGGACTGTGCATGCATTCATTTTCAAAATATGGTGTTTAATAAGCAATTTGTTCAAATAAGATATAGGAAATGCTCTTAAAAGTGGCACTCGAGTCTTGAAACGTTGAATCTAYAGCATATCAAGTGAAGCGCAGTGCAGTCTCATTGCAGTCTTCACAGACAGTTATGCCAATTCCTGCTTTTTCTTCTGTTGTGAAACAGTTTGAGATTTAAGATAAGAAGTAAATACTTAATGCAAAATATTTTCCTAGTCTTGTTTTTTCAGATGACCTATTTAAAAATYAATGACCCCCACAGGCTTTGTGCCTAAGCTGTTGGCTACAGATAGGAAGTCTTTAGCCTTAGGACTGAGAACAAAGATATTACTTGATAGAGTTACCAGAAATCTTTCACTGTCCACAAAATAAATAAGAATTATTGTAAGTATGGGGATAAAAGAAAACACATGTAATAAAACAACATAGCTGCCATGATGCTGACCAAAACAAGCTCTACCTTCAGTGCTGCTTTTGAAGTGTTATGTTGGGGGTGAGGGGGTGCAAGGGGAAGGAATAGATGGCATAAATTCTTTCTATAAGAAGTTTTTAATTATATTCACTGGATAGTATGGCTGTACTGGTTCCTGTGTACTTACCTCCTCTTTTCTTTTCCTCCTCTCAGATTGTTTGACGTGTGCACCGTGTCCCGAACAGACAGAGAGACCAAGTTAACATTAGTGTTTGAACATGTGGATCAAGACTTGACTACTTATTTGGATAAAGTTCCAGAGCCTGGAGTACCTACTGAAACTATAAAGGTATTTAAGAAGAAAGRTTTGGGATATTGTTTCAGAAAATATTATATAGGCAGGACAAAGGATAAAATGGCAAGGCCTTGCAAGGGCAAACTGCATTTTGCTTCCACGGGATCTTTCATATTAAAATTGAGTGATGTCCCACTTTCAGGGTAGTGCAGAGATCTGCAGTCAGTAGCTGGGGGATTCTCTATATCTTGTACTCGCTTTCCTCTTTTCTTCTCTTTCAGATTTATAAGTAAGTCCCCTGACTCTCAGCTATTTTACTGCAGTCCCCCAAAATTTAACATTGCAAATCATTAAGAATGGCCTTTACTTGGGCCTGCAAGCAGATGACTCCCATTACTGTTTAGTCCAGGACTACTTGAACCTTCCCTAGAGGGTGTCTGCCAGAGTGCTGGATATTGTTAGAACGGACAGGATAGACTGTGGGGTAAATCATAAATYCTGTGCTTATTCCCTTGCTTTCGCCTTTTGTTTTTTATTCAGTAGTTTGCTCTTCTCCTTTGGCTATATATGTTTGCATGGTGTCCCTATGAGACTATTTTCATTTCATGTCCCTCTGACCAGAAAGGTGCCTGTGCTTTTCCAGAGCAGATCTTCACCAGGAACATGAGGGGAAGGAGTTTGGGCTCAGCACCCCTGGAGAGAAGGGGTTGTGCTCCAGTGGGTGGCTGGTTGTTGTGGAACCTGGAAAGGTTCTCGGTACCTGGTAGGATGATCATGAAGTTTTCCCACCACACATCATCTCATGCTCTGCATCTGCAAGGAAGGACCTTTTCCCCAGATAGGAAGTGCTTGTATTGCTGATGCTGAAATAGGTTTTCCAAATCCTCCTTTTTCCTCTACTGGGGATTCCGCATGAAGTGCTACATAAGGGATCATAGTTTGAAATGTTTGAGAAATGTTTGAGAAACTATTCAAGCCTGGGAACAGAAGTACAGGTATTGATGTTCCTATGTTTTGGCTGTATCTATTCAACAATTCTTTTGCTTTTCTTTCTTCATCATGAGAAATAATTTATGCTCTCAGGGAAGGATTATCTTGCATTTGTATAAGTACTTCTGGAAATACTTTGTGTCATCTTAGTCTGGCAGGAATCCTGAGGGGAAAAAGATGGGAAGAGAAAGCATGAAACCTGTCTGAAATTTAGCTGATTTAATAGCTTTTGTTAACAGCCTCAGACTTAGGAGTTGTTTGATCTTTCAATATAAAATAATACAAACAGTGATAAATATCTTTTCACTTGTATTAGACACACAGATGTATGACAGCAGTCAGTTCCAGCCACTGTAAGCAACCTTAGTCCATAAAATAAAATATTAAAGCCATGGATACAGCCTTTACTCAGTCTCAGTAGAAGGCTGGAAAACAAAACTTGTATCTGAAAGGCTCTTTTATGATAATATTTTAAGGGTTCTCCCTCCCTCTGGAGCTTTGAAGTTGCTAAGGGATCTTTATTTCAGCTTAGCTTACTTTCTGAAATCAATGTACAAGGTAGCTGACATATCGTGTAAATACATTGACCTGAGTGGGAGCTGAGGTTCCAGCCCACAGAGTATCTTACAAGTTACATTTAGTTTAAAGCCAACAGAAGAGGTAAGTATTGGGCTAAAACACTTCTGGCGATTTTCTGAAATCCCATTCTAAATTTGCACAGGTAAATTGTGCTGCACATGTGCAAATGTGCTTTGTGGAGATTATGTATTTGTGAAGAAAATTGCTATCTTTATTTTGATAAAGCACTTTTCAGCATACACAGTTTACTAGTTCAATCCAGTTGATACATCTGATAATTTGGCACAATAAAAGAGCAAATTTAGCAGCATAAAAACAAGGAGTGGCAATTCTGTCCTTTTAGACATGGTGCAACTGCATTTCACTGCAGCCAGAGAAAAGTAAAAATTCAATAAAACTCAGCTTGTGAGTGAGGAAAAAATGTAAAATTACTGTTTATTTAGTCACCTCTGTTGATTTCAACGTTTGTATAGTAGCTGACATGCTGGTTTATGAATTCTTTTCAGCACAGGAGAAAGGACAGACTTAATTAACTTCAGTTGTACCTTATTGCTTCATTACTTATGTGCTTTATCCTGAAAACACCCAGTCTACACAGGTACTGCTTTGCTGGCAGACAGTGAGGGCTGATCATGTAAGAAAGGATCTCAGGACTTATTCYTAATGATTCCTAATGCATTTTGATACTGGCCTAGTGATACTGGCCTTATGGGTATTCCTTGTAGAAACTGAAGAAGCAAAATACAGTTCTGTTGGCTGCAGGAAAATACTGCCATGTTGCAGCAATTGAACATTTAACCCAGAGCACATATATTGGTCAATGACTAATCTGACTTTTTATAGTTTGGCTTTTGAGGTTAATAGGGATTTGTACTTCATTTATTTTCCAGTATTGCATGCAATCTGCATGGAGTATTTCCCCTCACTACTTGCACAGCACAAAACAACTGCCAGTATTGTAAGGCCATCTGTTAAAAGTTCTGTATATGTCAGCAATACAGAGGTACCAAATGAGCTGAGTAAGCTCTGGAGAGCTCGAAGACGAAGGATGTAATATGCCTCTTTTGGCACCAGGGTGTAACTCAACAGTTGTTAGTGGAACTTGAATGACATAAAATTACTATGAGAGAAATATCAGTCCCAATAGGTCTTTTCTGCGTGAACTAACTACCATCATTACGTGCCATTTTATTTTGGCATTCTGCTTTTGCTGGTTTGGGGCATAACCAGGGTTTTTAACTATCAAGGAATATAAGTGACAACAGTACTGTGCTAAGTTTTTTTCTTTGTGTTTAGCTGATAGCTTTCAGGGTTCAGAGGTTTCAGGTATTTCAGAGAAGGAAACTGTATCACTCACTCAAACCCAGCTAAGGCCTTGCCCCTGATGCTGCTCAGCAAGGTCTTTCTCGCATCTGCAACCTTGAGAATAAACAAGGTACAATTTGGTCTGAATCACCCCACAGATGGGAGACCTGTGGGGAGAAGGGGGGCATCATAGGTGTTCAGTTCCTCTGCCTGTCTCCAGGCTTATGAATGCAATGCTGTAGCCCATTTCTGTGGTGACAGCTCTGGCCGTCATGTTATTTTGGAAAGAGGTACTTTAAAGCTTTTCTACTGAAGATCTTCCATTTTTTTCTATAGCAGAGTACTCACTGGGCTAGCGGGATGGAGAACATGACTCAGAATACTTATAGGCATAGCACTTACCTTGGAAAGAGGAAACCAAGGCTCCAAGCCTTAACACAGTGAAAGTTGTCTTTGTAACTGCTGGGTTACAGTCATGCTCACTCTTATTTGCTTTCTGTGTCATGCTTGATTAATAGTTATTCTATCCTGGATGAATCAGAATCAGCAATGACAAGATCTTCCTTCTTTCCTCTCTAATCAGCTTCTCTTTTCTTTCCTTCCTGGGATAGTCTTTAACTTTAGGGCAGTTTTTCTGGATATGGAAGGTATGAGTTCAGTTTCCTTAAGACACAGCTGTTAGTCATACATGGGTCTCTGGTAATGTTAACGGCGTGAACCATTGAGCCTCCAAGAGCCTTGGCTGATTTAGAGCTTTTATTAGTTGACATAAGGGAAGTGGCAGTAGGAGTGACGTGTCTGCCACAGAAAGGGGATTTTTTTTATTAATAGAATAGGTAATGGGACACTAAAGCATTATAATGTCTCAATTTTGTGGAATGAAACATGTTTAAGCTAGGAAATTGCATTTTGGCCAGTTGTTTGTGAGGCTAGMATGTTTATTTTTGATCCTAACAGAGTTTAGTAAGATATGGATACGGTTGTAGTAATCCTAATTGCATTTTTAATCTGGAAATCATGTACATGCAAATGAGTTGACCRATTAGGTTAGATATACCTAAGCTATTATAATGCATATAACCGTATTTAGCTGTAAATAAATAYATGCACAAGATGGTTTGATATATAAAGATACAAATTAAGTGGTGAAGAATGATGCTTTGGAGGTCCTCCTGGTTGTCTTGCTTTGCCAAAACAAGGTGTAAGAGCGAGAGRGGATAAACTTGCTAAGGTTCTTTAATTTTAGTACTGAACAAAGTTACTTCTGCTCGTTAATGTCTTGCTAAGTGAACTTGTGGCTTCCTGTAATAGTTTTCTTTTGAATGATAAGAATTTAAGCCAGCCGAGTCCCAGGGACTGTACAGGCTTTGAGCCTGACAGTCGGCCATGAAGGGAACCAGCAAGGTCTGTGGTACCCGTGCTGGTCTGTGAATCTTCATGCTGTTCCCCCACGGTGGACCAGGGTGTCCCAGGCACAGAGAGGACAAGGTTTAAGATAAATCCATCTGCCGTTTCCTGAAACCTCACTCAAGTGAATGACTTTTGCTAGATATTATTTCTCTTTCCCCTCTGCATAGAGAGCCTAGGTCTCTATCTGCTTCAGGGATCCACATTTTGCTACAACAGTGAAACTAATTTCCTTTTGTGAATTTACTTGATAGCAAATGAAAGCATCAAAGTGACTGAACCAAATTTTAACCCAAGCCGTGTGCCACAAAGTGAACTCAATTACTCTTTTGCATCCTGTGCATGGCCCCTAACTTAYGCTACAGCAACCCAGGCATATTGGATCCCATCTTTGCTTGACACTTAGAAAATTAATATGAAGATGTTGCTTCTCAGAAAGCAAAGCAGGGTTCAGTGTTAAAAGGTGAGTGAGTCATCAGCCATCTGCCACAGTTGTACCTACTCAGCCGATCACGTTTGAGATGTGGAGCAGATGTCGCACAATCGTGAAAACAAAGCAAGATATTCCTGGAAAACAAACCCCACGGTACAGGCAGTCATCAGAGCGTTGCCATATTTAACAACACAAGTTAAAAGCAGCTCCTTTAAGAGCAATTGCACTAAAAAGGAGCGTACTAGAATTAGTAAGCAGGATACTAAGAAAAGGGTTTTTAATAAAATTTCCCTGCCAGTACTTTTGCCAGAAGGAAAGAAGAAAAACTGAGTGAGGAATTTGGAGCCCAGAGTCCACAAATAGTGGGTCAGATCCCTAACAGCTCAAAAGAGGTGTAAATTCATTAGCATCAGTGAAATGTTTGCAGTTTACAGCTGCAAAATATCTTGTTCTTTGTGCAATGCTTTCCAGTAAATCTTGTTCTGAAGCCATATGATGAATTAAGGAAGAGCTGTTGTTATTAAGTGCATGAAAAACAAAATGACCAGGCTGATAAGTTACTGTGGGAGGTGGCTGCACATCTTCTGTTCTGTCCTCCAATATCCTGCTCTCAGGGCTGCAAGGAAAGGCAGCGGGTGCTGTGCACAAGTGGCAGCTCTGGAGGGACTAACCCTTAAAAAGAGGGTGTTTACTGCAAATGCCAGGGTCCTGCTGCATCCCTGTACCAGGCCACGTGCAGAGGACACCGGCTGCATCACCTTTGGGTGGTGGCACAGGCAGTAACGTAAGGGCTGGCCTCACCGTGCAGACTCATGACCTGCATGAAGAGACTGCTCAGTGCAGGATGCTGCAAGATAGATCTGTAGAGGTCCCTTCCAACCTCAACCATTCTGTGATTCTGTGGCTTAGACAGTTACCTCCTTAATTTGAAACTTTTATAATCAGTGCCCAGCCACAAATTTTAATGATGGTGGGGTTAAGTATCACCATTCCCTACCATTTCCGAATTTAAATGTAACCATCTTCAAACTGACCAAAACGTGGTTGTGTTTTTGCAGTGCTTTAGCCCAGGACTGTCCAAACTTCCACTGCTTGCAAGCCGAGAGCTCATAAAAATGTAACGTGCGCCAATAATTTTAAATCACTCTGTCCTGAGTAGAGTAAAAGTCACTGGAGCGCTTCACATTTTGCRAGTGGTTCCAGTTTGGAAAGCGGTCAAGCAACTTTGTAGTGTGAAACATGAAAGCAACCTGGCTGAAGTAATGATTTTAGGCTCTCAAAACAATGACATTGAATTACAAATGTCGCTGTGAAAAGATGTCTATCAAGGCCTCTCAAAATAGACATCTCAATCGACTTTGCTTTTATGGTCCAGATTCTCGTAGGCAGCAGCACAGTTCAGTATGTCCCTGAGGGACTCATCCTCCTTTGAAGTCAGGAGGAAGCGAGGGGGCCTCTATTGTTTGCAGTAGATGGAGGGCCAAAAATCTTCTTTATTCAGGAAGGGAAAGGGAATTAAGAAACTGAAGTGATTGTGAATTGTGGTCAGGAAAGGGGATTCTCTCCCACTTTAGTGGGACAGAATTTATGACCAAGCCATTGCAAAACTGCAGAATTACAAACACTGGAAGGGAACTGTCACTATCAACTCAATTAATTTCTGTTAATTCTGTGAAGCTGAATTGTGACACATTGAAGTAATGCAAGAAATTTTAAAAAAGCTTATGAATCCTATTTAAAACACCCTTTAGATGCTCTTGGATTAGTAGTRTTTTTGCTGTTGGATTAATGTGTAGCATATTTTTATGCTGTTAGTGTTCTTGGTTTACTTGGGGTTTTGCTACTGGATTCTTTTGATTAGTGCTCTGGGATTTTTGCTATTGATAAAGCGAAATATCAGTGTGGTAGCAATTGCTATGTGAGGTGCTTTGATGACACTGGATGGAAGAAAGGGAGCATTTGGTAGCAATGATGCTTGGCCAGATGTGAAAGTGGGGCTAGAGTGTGCGGACGAGTGGCACAGACCTGGTGCCTCATGCCTAAGTCATGGAGCCAGAGGCAGTTCTCAGGAGTCAGGAGTTTGGAGATGTTTTCCATTGTGGTCGTGGTGGAGGGAGGATGCTCTGCAAATAATCCTGCCTCAGTGACTGGCAGAAGTACTGGTTGTGTTTCCAGAGCCTGCCTTTCTCTTCGACAARGAGGAGCTGCTGCTGTTAAAGTCATGATAGATGCTGCAGTTGACAGTGTGTGTGAGGCACAAATGTGACAATAGACTAAAGTGGATTTTTCTGTGTCCTAAATTTTGCTTGAAAGCCTTATATTACTTTTAATCAATAATTTGAAGGTCACCCTGCAGCAGGTGTGAGGCTGTGAGATGTTCCAAGAGCCGCTGTCATTTTTCAGATGGAGAAGACAGAAATCACTTCCTCAACAGTGATTTCTGCATTTGAGGGACATCAAACTGTCATGCATCTGCGTTCCCACAGAGCTGCACCTCACTCTGCAATAAGCAGGCAGAGATGGAGGACACAGGGGGACACAGTTGCAAAGCAGCAGGTATTYGGGGTGCCTCACAAATGTGTTCGTTGTCACTGAACTCCAGACTCTAAGAGCTGAGCTCAGCTGCTGGGGGAAGAGCAGCACAGCTACGTGAGGGACCACCAGGAGCAGCCAACCCAAGTCACTGCAGCTCCAATCCTCTGTGTCTGCACAATCACAGACTGTGGGAAGTTTAACATAAGMGTTCATGAGGTGGCCACGGAGGGTGAAATAGCTAATCAGACAGACATGATGTCCAATAGAGGATAATATAGTAATCAAATAAATTATTTTTAAAAAATTACTTTCTCCAATTGACCCAAGAGAAATTTTATACACTTGCAATAGCTATATGCACCGCTGTTATGCCCGTGAATAGGCAAGCTGTTGTATCCCACAATAAAAAACAATTTGAACTGTGTTCTTTAGTGGCATGCTGATCTAATCAAGCTATGTTGTATTTGTTTCTTTCTTCGGTAGCAGATGTACTTAGCTGTGTGCCAGAGAGGAAAACTCCATGCGAATGCATAGAGACTGGATTTCGTTAGTGTGTTTTCATATGTACAACTTCAAATTATCCTTCAGCTGCAGCCTCAGGCACGGCCGAGCGGGTACGGGCTGGAGAAGGGGCTGTTGCAGGAGAGCACGGAATGGGGCCGGCCGAGGCGCCCGCTCTGCCTCCTCCCCAGTGCCTGGGAGCCCGGTGTCGGCTGCACACACCACACCTGGAGCTGCCGCCCATCAGATCCCTGCCCTTCCGGGAGGAAATTGTGGATAGGGCTGCACGTGGCTTCAGCAGCTCCTCGCCACTGCTGAAGCGGCCCAAGCAAARCCTCCGAGGCCCCGAGCACTTCTAGGGATTTCAATCCTTTTTTCTCCGCCTGTGCGATCTCAGGTTTTCCAGCTTCTTCCTTCCTTCCTTTTGTCCTTCCCTCCCTTCTCCCTTCATTTTTCTCACCTCGTTTTCACTTTGTATTTATTTATGTAAAACTCTTACCTTCTGTTCTGTCTCTATAGCTTGTCTGCCCATCACTTTTCTTTCCACCTTGCTGACCTCCTCATAACTGACTCTGTGCCCATAAAAATTAATTTCATGGAAACGTCACACTGTTTCTCCACCTGGGGTCTGTCTTGTCCATTTTATTTGTGAGCTTTTAATGGAAGAGCCTTTCTCTGTGAGAACCCTTGGCKGCACAGTGGCCACCATGGTAGGTCCTCCTTTACCATGTGAAGTGCTGGCCCTTGCAGGGCTCTGTGTTAGCATCGTGATAACCCTCTCCTGCAGCAGCAGTATTTATCTGAAATGCTGTTGCTGCTCTGCCCTTTCCCCACCACCTCCACTTCACACATTTGCACAACTGCTTCCTTTCTGTGTATCAATGCCCTGTAATCGGCGTTCGCCTCACATTACAGGTTTCTCAGGTTTCAAAGGGAAATAAAATGAGCTCCCTTCCACTTTGAGAATATCCTTTTTTTTTCTTTCTTTCTTTTTTCTTTAAAGTCCAAACAAACATACGTATTAATAGGAAGTTAGCAAGCAACAGCCAGAAGAACCGAAAATTAGAATGGACTCATGAGGAACATAATAGAAATCRTGTTTGGTGTTGGCCCTTTATGAGGCAGTCAGGGAGTAAGAATTAGAAATGAAAGTAATTGATTTATTTGTGGTTCTCATCAAGCAGACCTGATTTTGTAATATTTGCACGTTAAAGGGTCTGATACTCCAGTGGGCTGAACTGCGGGCTCCTCGGGGCGCCAGGGCAATGCGGCGCTACCAGGATGGGTGAGCAAGCAGCCCTGCATTTGTGTTCATGTAAAGCACAAACAGTTCACAATTAAGTAAGAGAAAATTACAAAGGCTCAAGCTCCTACATCAAAATCTGCCCTTAATTTAGGGGTTGGAAGCCRTATTCCAAAACTCACAAACATTATTATTTTAGGGTTTTTTTTTTGACTGTTCTGTTAACATTACAATTATACAGTCTGCCACTTATGTCAGTATACAAAGCATGTAAAGATCTCTTGAAATGTATACCTGAGCCTTCTGGTTCAACTTCAGGCCTTGTACAACAAACCCCAGAGGGAGCAGAGGGGCTGATCCAGCARAGCATTTAGGCTGCTTAATTTTATGTGAACAGGTTGCCATGATTTTATGGGACATTAAGGTGTAAAGGATGCAAATTGGCTGATTCTAACAGAGGACAATCAGTTGTTATCCATCATTACTGACCACAAAAGTTAGGGCAAAGAAGATTTGAAACTATTGTTTTTGGAGTCTCAACTTAGTCATTAACATGAATTTTACTTATCTTCAAATGCTTTGTCAGGTGAGGGAAGTCGTCTGCCCCTAAAGCTCATGTGTAAGCAGTGCCTGTGTGTTTGGAACCAGGCTCCTGCTTATTCCAGAGCTGCGCCTACATAAAGTGATGCTGAAATGGAAAAAGGATGCTGCAGATCACGGATTTAACAGACTGGCTCATTTAAGTATTTATTTTAAATCATAACTCTTCTGGCCACATTTATCCCGTTTGCCTTTGAAAACCTTGACCCTTGGGAACACACACTTAAAAGCAGCTGTTTCTTACCTTTCAGACCAGCTCATTAAACGCCATAGCRTGATCTGCTCTTTGCATATTGAACGATGAAAATTTGATAAGAGCCCATTGGTTAGTGGATTAATTATGAATAACATCATTGCTACGCAAGAGTTTGCCATGCTACTGAATATGTGACTTTATAACCAACAACATAAAAAAAAAAAAAATTGCAAAATGTCCCATTTCCTTGATCTGTGCAATAGAAGGCATTGCACTGTAACTTTAAAATGACAAAAATAATCAAGAAGCCATGTTAGCCATCTTTCAAGAACATTTCATTTCCAAGCCGATAAATTCAGCTGCTGATTTTTTGTCCTTTGTTTTAGGATGTAACACTTCTGTTGCATAACTGCAGTTGAGGGATCTCAGAAATCTCCAAGACGTTACAATATTCTGTGCGTGCAACGACAAAGTCATTTTTTGTTTAGTTTTACAGAAAGGGGCACTGGAATGGCAGTGTGTTGTCTTTTTTTTTTTTTAACAACTAGTTTATGATTCATTCTAAAATAGCCTTTCATTTGGAATTGACTTCAGATATTCCTGTTCTGACAAGCAGAGTAAATATTTTAGCAAGGACATTTTGGAGAGAAATTTTGACAGTGGCTTACTCCTCCCTCAGTGTTACAAAGGAAATACTTGGTATCCAAACCCAGACTCAGCATTTTGATGGAACTGGTTCCAAAAGAATACATAGGATATTATAGATGTAAAATACAYTTAATGAAAGAGTATACAGATGTTTTTCATGTATTTTAAATAAAAAATGACTAATTTGAGGCTTGAGAAAGTCAACAGYGATCTTTGAGCCAAATGCTTGTTATTACAATAGCATGTTGTGTATAACTATCATTCAGTGAGAAACAACACACACCAAAAAGGAACAGGCATATAAAAATAAAAGGATAAAGGAGAAGATTATCTTACAAAGCATTTTTTGTTATATTTTTGCCTTGATTAGAATATATTCCTTTTTTGCTTTTTGTTTGCTCTCATAATTCTTACTGATGTCTATAGGGCTTATTGAAGACTAGGAAAAGGAGAAAAGAGGCCAAGTGCCTGGGCTATAGCGAACCAAAACTGCTAAGGGATGCATACTTGACGGAGAGTTTAAAATAAAAATAAACCACAGCTTCTTTGCTTGGTTTCTGGAGCAGAAAGTCGCAAAACAAGCAGAAAACTTTTGGTTCTTGATGAAATGGGTAGTTTAGTTTCCTTACCTCAACTGCTGCAAGCATTTCGGGCTTTAGCCTTCATTTCAGTGGCGAGAACTTAAACACAATTCAGATGAGGTTTACATCTGTGAAACTGGGACACTGGAAAATATTTCGGGAGTAGCCCTTAGCCTTATGTTTGCGTTCTGTTTTGTTTTACAAAAGTGGTGGAGGTAACCTTGATTTGCTAGTTAGTGGAGTCACGCTTTATTGTGACAGAAAGCTAAGAACAGTCCTCCCGTGGAAATAACAAAGACCTACCCCATGGTGATTGATGAGGACGTTGTACAAGTGAAATGAGCTGGAAAGTCATCATCTTGTCTTTTCCTTTGCCACAGGAAAAGCATAACAGAGAGACTTCTTTTCTTCTGGCCCTGATACGGAGTCTARCGAAGCATAAGGAGAGGTTACACAGCATGGCAATGTGTTACACCCARCTGCTCACTAGCTTGCAAAGCTGCAGTAAATAATACAATTGCTGTTTAATAAACAAAAGAAAACAAAAGTCCTTTGATAGTGATCCCTAGCCTGTTTCATTTGTTCTTCCAAATATACAGTTTGCTTCTACTTAATTGACTGTCATTTTGGAATAACATAGAGTTTGATATTGTATTGTGTGATTTGCAGTGTTTTGTTTGTTGATAGGGAAAACAAAAGACTTATCTTTCGAGGGCCTGATTAAGCAAAGCCTGCGTGTATGTGGTTCAGGTTGTCTGGGTCAAAGCTAGTTTTATTCTCACAGTTTTTCCATGAATGGTTGCAGTGGAGATACAGCAGAAGACCTGTTGTTTTCTTTTCCAAATTGGCTTACATAATAAATGCAACACTTTCTTTGCCTGTTACAGGTTGCCCTTTTGAGAAGCAATGATGCGTTTGTCACATGCATCATTTATGACATTTAAGTTTCAAAAGATACTCCTTCATGTAAGCRATTTGTTCCACTGATCAGCCCTTTCCACAAGTCAGCTTCTAATATACCTTTGGCTTTTTATCAAAGTGCATGTTTAGCGTAGGGGGAAAGCAGGGGGAGTGTTGTGCCTGTGAAACACTGGAGGCAACCTTCTCGCCTCCCAGGGACTGTTCACTCTCATGTCTCACCTCTCTTCCATGCCTCCTCCTCATCCTCCTCCCTCCCAAGCAGAGCTGATTCTTATCTACTGCGCTAAACTTAATGTGAATAAATAGTAGGTTTACTCATCATCRCATCATTGCCAGTTGAAGAGTCCTCATTTTTAAGAACCAGTCAGGTGTTCAGAAGAAAACAAGGCCAGCTCCTCAGCTAGTGTAAATCACTGTTRTTCTGCTCACAACAAAAGGGACTCCGGGCCCGTGGTACTTTGGAGGACCTCAGCAGATGTGAGGGACTGTATCCACTGCTGCAGCTGCTCCCACTAGAGCTGGACCAACAAAACCAATTTTTCACAAAAGAGGCCTCGCTCTGAGCAAACATCTCCAGCAGATCACTGCTTTCTACAGACCTGCTGTACCTGAAATCAGATAGGGAGCTGCTTATGTGCTTTGCTCAGTGATCCCCCAGCCTGCGGGAAACATCACTCCCAGGAAATCAAGTAAAACCACAGAGCAGGATAGTTAGGRTAAAAAGAGGGAATGGCCAAGCAAGATGGGGTACAGAGAAGGTGGGAAGAAGGGTCTGAGATGGGGATGGAAAGCAGAGCACATCAAGTGATGAAAGAGAGAAGAAAAAGAAAAGATATATCAGAAAAAAAGAGAGTCCAATGCTCAAACTTCACAGGCACACAGTGAAAACAAAAGACTACACCTCTCTTCCCTGTGCTTTGCTTGTAGGACAAACTGGCTGTTCACCTTATAAAACTGGTGGCTCAAGAGATATTGATTTTTCAATTCAGTGTTAATACGATTGAAAAAGGAGTAGCTTCTCTAAACATGGAAAGCAACTCAAGCTGATGTATGTTTTGAAGAAACAGTTCTCTTTCTTACTATATCTGGGTTAGATATATAGGCATCAATAAGATTCTCATCCTCATTACTGTTTTTAGAGCTCCTAGTACTGTAACAGCACTGAAAACTATGGATATCTTTGCTTGATCCTCCTGACCCAGCTGGTTCCCAACAGGTCACTGTCTGCTCCCAGCTCTTCCTTAATGACCCTTTCTACCCATAACTTAACATCAAGGAAATCTTTCTCTTTATCCTTAATGATGTTCTTGTAGGTTGTTATGCCTTCATAACCAAAAGCTAATTCTAAATCTTGGAKTATTTAACAAACATTAACCAGTTAATCTTTGTAACACTCATGAAGTAGTTAACCATTATCCCTGAATTTATAATACAGGGCAACAGAGGCAGAAAAGATAAATGAACTGCTGGGACTAGCACCCAGATAGAACTGACTGCAGTGTTGAACCTCTGATGAGTATCATGATACTTCTGCCATGTCAGTACATAAAAATGTTGTTGAAAACTAGCTTTTAAAAAGTATACAGCTGACCGTTATTTATTATGTGAGGAAGGGATTGTCTTCTTACTTTGTTCTGTTTTCACAGSTTTAATAAAAACTCCTAACTGTTCATTGAAAGTGTCTAAGAGAATAGATGTATTTTGATGTCTTTTTATAGAAAGTTTGCAGGCTTTCTAAAAGTCCTCCAAGTTCTGGTCAGTGCAGGAGGAAGGGTAGCATTAAAAAGCAGCGTGGCCAGTTGAGGCCYTGAAAATTGATGGATAAATTCCCAATGACTTCACTGGGCTTTGGTTGTGCCTGATAGGAGGCCAGCTTCTCCTTCAGTTTGAAAGTACTCTTCCTATGCAGAATTCCTAGATATTTCACTGATGGAAGCAATCAAAATGAACTGAAATGAATGAATGTCCAAACTCCTCAATAACCCTGATTTCTGCTGCACAGAACTGACTTATCCCTTTGCAGTGCTTGCAACATTACTTGTATATTTGGAAATGAACTGGGCCTCTATTACACTGTTCAAACAAGCTTTCTATAAAACACAAAGTGCAGTACTGGGTTAATTAATTTTGAAGAAGCCATAGGAATTAGGTATCCAAGTACAATTGATTTTAATGTTATTRGAGTTTCTAATAGAATACTATACATTACTTTTTATCAGGTTTTGAAAGCATTTTTTGTTGCTATGCAAACATTTCAGAGAGATCATATGCATTAAAAAAAAAGAAGCAAGACTAAGGGAACTGTCTTCTCCAGGCTTTTATATCTAGCCAAGGATTCGACAGATTTCAAAAAAGTCTTGGCTGAACTGTTCAAAGCTGTCTTGGGTGTAAGAGAGCTGGTCATCCAGATCCCCTGGGATCCTTCTAAAGTCTTAGCCTTTGTTGTTATTTGTCAGTGTATAAACAGATCTCAGCCCTTTCGATGGCATATTGCAGGCAAACCCAGAGAGGATTACTGCAGAAATGTCAGCAACGGTGCCAAGGTGTTGATAGACCATTAGGAAGGGTAGTCTGTCATAAATCCCTATGTATTTACATAATTTGAATGCTCCCCTGGACCTGAGTCAATGTGAACTAAGCTGTTTGCACGTTAGTTTGAGCGTGTTGGGAAGTTGCTGGTGTTAGCCCYCATGCTCAGGTAAGAGCACAGTGCAGCCATCTAATGGGACTTACCACTGTCCTCTGGTGCTCGCTGGAGTTTGCAGTCCCCAGAAGGTGAATTTACAGATTTACCCTTTGAGGAGACTTTACCTCCCGAGTCCGAGGCTGTTTGTAAAGCGTTTTCCTTGATGTATGTGCGCGTCATTGTTTCAGCTTTCTAATCGCTGACCAGCTGGCTCGGGAGTGAATAGAGCCGCGGGCCCCTTGCCATGTTTCATGTGAGGTCTTGGCTGGGTGGCCAAGCAGGCAGCCTGCAGCCAGTGTCAGAGCAATTCAAGAGGTATTGGCACAGCAGTGTCCCCATTAATTTCTGCTTGTCACATGCTGTCATGCAAGTTACACCAGAGAGGAAATGACCGTTAAAAAAAAATAATAATAATAAAATAATAAGGGCTCTTGTGGCACTTGGTCCCCTCCAGACGTTACCCCGAGGTTAAACGATGGATACAATTAGCTGCTCTCCACAGACAGCTGTAGGGAAGGAGCAGCCTCGCCGGGGGCCCCACAGCAGCGTGTCTTTCCTGCGAGTCGGGAGCGTCCACCCTCAGCATATGCCGTATTTTTAACCCTTCACGGAGCTTGACTAAATTCCAAGGAGCCCCCGGGTGTGCGGGATCACRCAGGTGCTGCGGGATGGCCGCCCTGCCGGGGGAGCTGCTGTGGGGCGCTTCCTTCCTCCCTGAGGAACGGCAATGGCGGCGCACGAGGAGGGTCGGCTCCGCGGTTGTGTGGGGAGGGCAGGTCCCATCCGGGAGTGAGGCCACGATTCCTGTAGAGGCCCTGTGGGATGAGAGCTCCTAACGGGGGCCACGGGACATTTTCAGAGCTGCGAGTGCCCTGGTCTCTGGGGTGGCCTCATGGGGCAGCCTGAAGTGGTGATGCACCTATGACATCCCAAAACATTGCCCGGGAATGCCGAAGCCAAGGCTAAGAAGAGAAAATGGAGATATCCTGAGATGAGAGAAGGAAGTAGCTATCAAACATATTTTAAATGGACAAAGTCTTTTTTTTTTTTTTTTTCAAACTAAAAATCTTAAATACTACTGAGGGATGATGGAGCTACAGGAGTGTACACAGTGTCCCCCACATAGATCAGCTTAAGCCAAGTGGCACTCTGGTGTGTAGCCCAGAAGGAATAAGGGCTAAAACTCACAGCATTAGTTGTATGAAAGTTGAATTTCCATGTTGATAGACATGGCTGAAAGAAGCAGGAATTACAAAAAGGAAAGCATACTTCAAAATCCAGGCTGCAATTCTGCCCAAGGTAGCAAACATGTCTTGCTAGGGCACACACATACATATTAAATTTTGAGGTCTCTCTGTCCCCAGACAGATCCCAGAATAGGCCTCAGAGCGAAGGCACACAAATCACAGATACCACTTCACGTCACTTGAATTGGGTTCACCAAGTCATCAAGCCAGTGGCAGTTTGGGCAGTCCMTAGGTTCATTTCAGGCCTCATCTCTGTGTTACAGCCCAAGTAGCAGCCACCGAGCTAGGGCATACAGTGAGGTCCTGCTGTCTCCCAGGCACTATTAGGAAAGGCTTGTAACAGAGGAACAATATGAACAGAAAGGAAACTTCTCARGAAATATTTGGGGACCTACAAAACTGTCATGCTATCATCCTGAGAYAGAGGGGAAAATACTCTTTGCTTATCTAGGCCCAGATCTATAAATTCAGTAGGTTTTTCTGATGGGTGCAGACGGTGGGAAGATTTATGAGTGGAAGAAAAGATCATTAATTATTTTATCTGCTGCAGAAACTTCATACTCCGGGCAGATTTTGCTAGTAGACCCACATTTTCCAGTTTCTATCAAATTGTTAAAGCAAATTCCCCCCATGTTTTCATTTAATTTGCATGTATTTTCTTTTCAAAGTTCCAGCAGCCAAGTAGGAAATTTTATGTGCCTCATTTGCATGTCTGGTAATTCCATTTTGATATGAATTGTTGATACACTGAATCACTGAAAATAGGTAAGGAGGACAAGAATTATATAGATTTCCTTTCAGTCCTGCAGATTCTTGTCATCAGTGTGAATAATTAACAACAGAAATAGTGAAGCTTGATGGCAAACTGGCTTCATGGGTGCTGAGTTCAGAAATCAGAAATTCATGTRAGAAGCTTTATAGACATAAAGTCATTTTGATCTGGCTGAAATGAAATGTGTATACATGAGTATGTAAATGTGTACACATTCCTTATGCTGAATTTAGACTTTGTTTCAAAAATACTGAGGTCAGTGGTGAGTTGATTTCATCTTTTTTTACCTAACCAAAACCTATTAGGTGATTGGAATACTGTGTGATAACCTGGCGATGTTAAGACACTGGTACTAAAATGTGCTTACCCCAAAATGTGTCACTCTTCTATACATCTGTGGTACTATTGTACGAAATGGATGCGCAATCCTCAGGATACACAAGCAAGTCTGTGCAGAATAGTGACATGTGCAAATTTTACCAAATTGACTGATTATGATCTGGTTCTCTGAACAGTATTCCATACTAACTCATTTAGATTTTTATCTAATCTCAGTTACCTCTGCTTCTACTATAACTAGATCTGTCTTCAAAATGGTGTTTCAGAGACTCTAGTTTCTCATATATTTTATCTAACATTTTAAAAACAGGCTGTTTTATTTTAGTGTTTCTGCTTTCTTGCTGTGTGGGTAGGGATACCATAGCCTTCAATGGGGTTCTTCAAAACACTAAAATGCGTAGGTACGTAGATAGGTGCATAGTGTGTACGCACAGCAATACAGCAGCAACCCTGTGTTTTCTGCAGGAACAAGTCCAAAGCTGAATGTGTGATACAGAGCAGGTCCTCAGAATATGAGGACTGTGGATATCCTTTGGACACCTCCCCATCTYGAGGCATATTTTTTAGCATTTTCTGCAAGCTGTCTTCACCCTGGCAATTTGGTAACCCAGAATCCTTCGTCCCTCTCCCTGTGTCCCGACCCCAGGGTTCCCCATCACCAGTGCTCCATCTAGGCCGGCTTGCAGGAGGGCTCCCTGCCCCACGCCAGGGCAAGTTAAAAAAAAAAATCACTGCATTTCACTGCATTTAACAGGGAGTCACTAAATTATTGCTAATGCCTTTAGGATTCAGTGTAGCAACATTAATCATGTCTTTTGCTATTCATGTATCTGTCCTATGTAATTCCTCAGGAATGTCTCTTTTTTTTTTTGGCATTAATTAATGTTGACTGTTTGCTACAAAGTATAACCATAGAAGTGCTGTAATTATTCTGTTTCAAAAATAGGCCCCGGAGAATGCAAAGACTCTTTTAAACTTCCATTCCTGCATGTTTAGAAAACATCCTTTAAAATGAAGTTGGTGGCTGGGAGTCTCTGCCTTGTCCCGTAGGCCGGGGGAGGCTTCAGGAGGCTCCTCTGCCACTCAGGGGAGACCCTGAGGTTCGGAGCATCCCAGTGCCAGCCGGCACGGGCCCTGCTGCTCTGCTCTGCACAACTGCAAGAGGACAACCCAGGCGCAGGGAAGTGAAGGGCTGTGGCTGCAGGAGGCAGGTTGTTGCATGGGTTGCATGGGCTGAGGGRCAAAGAGGTGTTTGTAGATTCCCAAGGACTGCAGCATTTTACCCAGCGTTACACACAACTGCATAAGAAGAAAAGGAAAAAAAGCAACTTTCCCATCTCCTCCCAAAACTCCAAAAGCCTGTGTTGCTGTACAAATTCAGGGTCTGTCAGCAGCTGGGAAAGGGTCTGCGCTAGGCTGCTCTGTTTGGTGATATGAACAAGGACATCTATGTGTTTCCAACGCCTTYCTTCCTTTGGGGTCAGGAACCTGCATCCTGGTCGCCCGGGGGAATCTGGGTCTTTCCTTCCAGACCAGGGAGCGGTTGGAAGATGAAGATTTCAGCTCCACAAAACGCATGGCCTGACTGGGTGACCCTGCCTCTTGCGTGGGCTCCCAGCTGCTGCGCTGGTGCWAGTGGTTTCGCCAGCTCACACAGCTCTGCAGTCCTCCTTCCAAGCACAATATGTAGCCTCTACACACTTCCTACRTAACTTTGGTTTTATTGGATAGGTGCTTGAATTATTTAGTTAAGGACTGTGCCATCTTTTAGCTTAGGCAGGCGCAGCAACTGCATCTGGAGCAAGTCAAAGCCATTTGAAAGGCCTTGGTGTGTGAAAAAGTTTCATTGCTTCCCTCTATTGTACACTTGGCCTAATAATAAATAAATATAAATTAGTGAGTTTTCTAGAGAATCTGGCTATAGTTATACAAAGTGTAACTTAATACGGCCAAAGGACAGTTGTTTTTGCTAGAAGGCAAGGTAGTGGATGATGCTTAAAGGATCAGAGGGGTGTCCCCAAAAGTGGTGCCTTGGGAGGGATTTCTGGATCCGAAGGCCCCATCCCGGGCCTCATAGTCCCCCAAAAGGACACTATACAAGGGATATTTCTGCACATCGTTGGGACTTAAGGTGGGATGGTGCTTGAAATGCTCATCACAAGTTGCTCTAGACATGTGGTGCTGATAAAAGAGCAGGCTGAGGGATGCCACCTCTGATGCCACGTTTGGTGGAACGTGGAAAAGCAGCAGCATCTCCATTACAAATTTCACCTCCAGCTGCTTCCATTATAAGACTTTCGTAAAATTAAATCTACATTTTGTCTCCAAGGAAAGTGTATATTTCTTCAATGCGTCTGCAAAATGGCTCAGTTTTCATCTGAGTTACAGATAAATGTTTCAGGTTTGTGCATAGATCACACTGCAAAATGTAGCCTGAAAAGTGAGAACAATGTAAGACCATGATTACCTGAAGGCAATCACAATCTTGAAGACCTTTTAAATTTACCCTTTCCTAGTTCACTTTTCTGCTGCACACCACATTTTTTTGTGTGTGTGTTACAAGAACTTTGGTAAATTGTATTCATCTTCTTTTAAGTCCTTTTGACCAAGGGAATAGAGATGCCCAGTTTCCATTTTGAAAAACATTTTTTCTATACCTATACCTATACCTATACCTATACCTATACCTATACCTATACCTATACCTATTTTTTCTATACCTATACCTTTTCTATACCTTTATTTTTTCTAGAAGAAAACTCAGAATTTAGAAGCTGAAGACATTACTTGCAATTTGCAACTGGAAGAGCAGAATTGCATTCACTGTGAGGAAATATGAAACAAAATTGTAAAAGTTGTGGGGAAAATGGTGTTAATGTGTTTGGTAGCTGCAGGAATGAGTTTGCATTCAGGACAAATGAGTATGATGCAGAAATGTCACACAAAAAAAGGGACTAAACAGTGCTTTAGCCTAAGCCTTAAGTTGTTTAAATTCATTTCTTAGTTTCTCTGGTATTATATCTGCCTCTTGAATAAAACATTTAGGCCCAAATTCATTGAAACAGCTAAGTACATACTTAAGATAACCACATGCTTAGATATATCCCTATGTTCTTCATCACTGCAAGCTTGATCCAAACACTGTTGCGATTTTGACCTAATTTATAATAGCACAGACTGACCAGATAGGGCACGTATTAATTCTTCTGATGCTTGAAACCTGCAAAACATGCAGCCCCAGCTCTTCCACAGATTTCTGAACTGCACAGGGTCGGTATATAGAGAGCTGATTCTGTATGCCCTGTATTTTTGTCTTTAGAGGAGCAAACTCCATTATATCAAATATCATATATCATTAATATAATATCAATTGATATGATATCAATAATATCATATATTATACCAAAATGATGAGATCTCTGGTCTTCCTGTGGAAGTAAAGGCAGTGAAAGACATTAGCTGGCAGGGAAGAGAGATCAGATTACTGTCACCCCTCAGAGATGGTTATAACTAGTTAAACAGTGTCACCACTCAACGTTGTTTCTCCATCATTAGGCTCCTCAGATCGAGACTAATCTTTCTTAAGTGGCCTACTGTTACAGGCGTTTATAGCAATTATAATATAGGTGCTTTTTTATCATAGATCAGATTGCTCCCAGGCTTAATATCTGTGAGTTTTGTAATATGGATGATCAGAGAACGTTGCATGAAAATAAGAATTTTGTATTGAATTACATAGCAGACATCCAAAAATGCATGCAGCTGAAGCAGTGTTACAAAGTKGAATGTTTTGAGCTATTAAAATAGCTCAAAAAACCCTTATACTGACAACAGTCCTTTGAACAGTGKGCTTTGAATATTTTCTTGAAAAACAAGTGTGAGGATTTCCCAGGTCCTGTGATGATCTCAAGAGGGATCCATAGAGAAGAACAAAAGCAACCAACTTCCCTTCATCCTTCTGTTTTCTCTTGTTTTTTGGTATCATTTTGGTTGCTAATAACAGGATGGGAGGTCAACCTGCTGCATGGGTAAAGTACAGGGCATGTGTCCCCAGCAAGCACAAAAATGACTTTCACAAATTGGTGTCAAGTGCCCAGAGCAAAAACAATTTTTCTTTAACCCTTCTGCTTCTTGCCTTCTTTTGTCTCTTGTCCTTTGTTTCATGTCACAGCATCTGCTTGAAACAGTTTTGCCAAAATAATTTTCACGTTGACAGTATCCTCCCAGTTTGGAATTCAGGGGATTTCTAGTATTTAGTTTTGAGTCTGTTTGTCCATTCCTTTTATCTTACTAAGATTGATGTAAAACAACGAGTGCAGATGAAACACTTTCCTAGGCGATGTCCTCAGAGATGTCATGAAAGATTGCATCTCTGTAATATAACAGAAGGCAAAACGAGCCCTTGTTACTTACGATTATTACACTGCTATGGTGCCAGGCTTTGATCTGCGAGTAGTTCCTGTCCTATTCTGTAAAGTCTATGCAGTAGATTTTTCTGCATACATTTTTCCCCCCGTGACATTAAATCCTGACAACACAATCATATAATCAACTTTTCTGATTAAAATATGTCCTGTGCCTGCTGAAGGGAATGATAAAATTCCACTTCAGTGAAGCAGGACAAAGCATCGACTTGTGAGACGCAAAGTGCTCGGCGCTTGAGAGTTAAGAGCAAAAAGCTGCTATGTGTTTTTCTTCCTTGGACAGCAATTCTTTTGAAGTTGTCCTGGGATTTATGGGCATGCTTTTGCTATTTCTTCAAAGTGCGTTGACCAGGCTTTATACTTCGATCAATCAACCTCAAATAATTCAACTGGAAACAATACATTAATGTGATAAGTACACCTGCTCAAGTCAGCTGGCTCCAGCAACATCCTGCCTGCTTTATATTAATAGGTGTTTTTATCTCCTGTGCACATACTCAAGGCAGTACTTACTCAAATTAGTTTTGCAGATTAGGGCAGCGAGTTTACTTGTTTGCCRCTTTGTCTTGATAATTACATATTGATTTCCTCTTGGCATTTAGGATATGATGCTGCAGTTGTTTCGGGGACTGGATTTCCTGCATTCACATCGCGTGGTGCATCGGGACCTGAAACCCCAAAATATCCTTGTAACCAGCAGCGGGCAGATAAAATTAGCCGATTTTGGCCTTGCACGAATCTACAGCTTTCAGATGGCTCTAACCTCAGTGGTAAGTTTCTGGAAGCTTTTGTTTTTATTTCAGTGCAGTAGAGTGCTTGCTTTCTATGTTCATGTATTTGTAACTCGTATTATAACTGCTTCACAGCCTTCTCTGCTGTCAAAGTTACATGTGTCTGTGGAAAAAAAGTGTTTTTCCAGCTAGGACTGAAGCTGTTGTGGTTACTTTGTAAAAGTAATCGATTACTGATTACCGGGTCTATATTGAATCACGTCTGATTATCCAAGGACAGGCATGCACTAGTGTTCCAGAGCACCTTCAGTCCAGCTTCTGTGGTGATACTGTCTTCTTCTGTACATTGAGCTAGAGAGGAGGAATGGAGGTTTCCCAGGTGTCTTGTCTTGAGCTAAACCTTTTGCAGACGCCCAGGAGCTGTTCTGGAAAAGGCTCGCGGGTGCTCCCGAACCCGCGTGTGTCAGCGAGCCAGGCCAAGCAGGGCCACGCTGGGGCCGTTCGGGGTTGCCGGCAGCCCCACGCGRAGCCCTTGGCCTGGCCAGCTGCTGAGAAGCACCCCCAGCATCTCCAGCCCCTGCCACCGCTGCCCTGGAGCTCCCGGCAGCCCCGCGGATTTGAAAGCTCCTTGCTCCTTGCTTTGAGCCCGGTTCCGCGCTCGCTGGCCCTGCCTCCAGGGCAAGCAGCTCTCAGCTAGGCCCGGCCTCCGCGGGGCTAACGCGGCGGGCCGGTCAGCAGCGTGTGTGTTGGGTGGCACTTGCTCTTGCTGCCTGCTCGGCAAGTCTCTGCTTCCGTTTTCTATTCTGAGGTGATGGCAGTATCACTTATGCTAAAGAGAGGGAAGGGGGAACTGCTGAAAAAAGAAACTGAAAGGAGTCCGCGTTGCAGTTTACATGGATTTTAGTAATTAGCCAGCCTCACACTGATAAAAAGCTATCCACTGTTATTATTAGTTACTGTAAGAGCCTTACCACAGTCCTGTAATATAAGAATGATTCTCTGGGTTCTGGCTTCGGTGTGAATGAAGACAGGAAGGAACAGAAAATGATACCATCGTGCTGCTAAACATAGGAAGGTATTGTCTTCACATGAAACATGTAACTGGCAAATGCGCTCGGTTGTGTTTTAGCGTTGTCTTTTCATTGCTTGTAAGGATGTAGCCTAATCCAAAGCAAAAAGAATCCCTGCTGAGGTCGGTGAGGACAAAATACATTTGAAGAAAAGGAGAAAAAGGTTCTTCTTGAATTGCCATAATTTTTCATTTCCAGGCAATCAGTCAGAAATGGTAGTACACATTCACTGTCTATTTCCATTGATCCCCAGTTTCCTCAAGCCAAAATTATTGAATGCTGTAAGGCCATCAGCAGAACTTTCTTGAGAAATTCTACATAAAATGAGGAAGACTGAGCTGGGCAGCCTTCCAAAAGTGCTCATGTAGCCTACAAAGGGAGTGGGACCAAAAGTCCCATCCCAGAGTGCTTTCCCTGAAGCAAGAACATATTAGCTAGGCTCCGGAGTAGCTGTTGGCTGTGTCTCCCAGCGCTGCTGTGGATGGCGTCGCTGAGGCTAAGGGCTGCCCGCGTGCAGCGTTGTGCTGGGTTAGCACAGCCATTCACCTGCCACTGCAGCTACACTAAGGGTTGCATTATTCCCTGAACAAGACTGAGCAAAAAGTGTGGGTGTAGGCAAGGATAATGGCTTTCACATCCACAGCTTACTCTGTTATTATTTTCTTGTTTAAAAATCACACCTCTGATTGATTGAAGTCACTGTGCTGAGGCAATATTCATGCTGAGGGCAGGCCTAAGAAAAGTGACACTTTGGTAAGGTGAAAAAGTTAATGTCTTTTGAAACACATGGTGTGTAACAGCCCGAAAGTCAACCTTTGGCTGGCTGTGCAGAGCCAGGTAGAGGGGAGCCTTGCTTGCAATGTAATCTAACTGGTTTTAGATGTTGGACTTCACTGCTTTTACAGACTGCGTGGTGGTTAGAAATGTAATGCTCATTAGTTGACGTGGTGAGAAAGGCAATCAGTTTTCCTTATCTAAATGTAACTTTTATCTTTGGTTAGCTGCTTTGGCATACTAATTCTTTTGTGTTTTCACCCCCATTTAAAGCCAGTGCAGGAAACAAGACTTTTGAAAATCTCTCTTCGATTTTACTAAACATAAAAAGGTATTCTTGATCTTACTATTTCCAAAAGTAAATCTAAATCACAGYTCCTAGATATCCATTATCCAGATAGTGGATTGCTTGTGTTGACTTCAGAAAGGCCAGATTTGTCTTGGAAGTATTTTCAGAGAAAAATCTGCCTTATGTAAAGACAGTATGTGACTAAACCCACGTCAGCAAATCCAACTGCTAATTTTGCCAGGATTTGGTGTTACACTGAACAGAGGCTGAAAGGCAGGCTACTTGCAGCACCACTGCAATCACAGGATCACAGAATGGTTGAGGTTGGAAGGGGCCTCTRGAGATCATCYAGTCCAACCCCCTGCTCCAGCAGGGACACCCAGAGCACGGGGCACAGGGTGGCAAGTGCCCTGAGTCGCTGCCTTCAGCAGGGAAGCGTACAGCAAGTTAACCTGCCAGAATCATCTTCTGAGGCGCCAGGCATTCCCAAGATGCAGCCTCATTCTTTGCTCAAAAGAAACTCTTCAGATAGGAGAAGAAGAGCTTGCCATGGAAGTAATCCAGGAAAGACAGATCCAACTCCCGTGCTCTGGGTGCTGCAAACAGTGGCTTCCGAGCAGTTATTTCCACAATGCAGTTGTTTCCACAAAGAAACCTCCTGCTATTTCCTTCAGTAAGTGAATCAAAGATTGAAACCCCTGGGACAAAGGCCGGGGGAGCCCGCAGCAGCTGTCGAGCTGAGACAGGGCTGAAGGTGCCATGCAAGGAGCCGTGGTGCCGGGGGCTCTCTTGTGTGGGTGGCCACACATGCTTCTGGTTTCCTACAAAGTGGAGCTTTTCTTCAAGTGTTACTCTCAGCCCTTGGGAGAAACATCAAATTGGCTCCGTGATAGCAGAGAAGGTCCGTAGGAGGGAGAAGATGGATTCATTGGTGGCTGCGTAATTTTAGAGTTCGATGGCAAAAAACATCACTTTTATTCCTCCAGTTCAGAAAAATGGGTGCTCAGTTCTGACCTTCTCTGAGCACAAGAGTAAGGGGCTGTCTTGCAAATCTGAAGTTATCTTCTGAAGAAGGAACAAGGCATTAATCTGTTCTCTGTTGGCTGCTAACTTACTCCTGCTGCTTGCTGCTAACTCACCTTCTCACATGAGCTGCTTACCATCTGACTGTCTGGAAGAAAGGAGATGATAGAGATGAATCGTGACACCCCAGAAGGCTGGAGGAGCCAAGCAGGTCCAGCTGCCATCGCGGCGTCTACACAGAGCCAAGCATGGCCAGGGCTTAAACCATCAGCTGCCTTAAGGAACCTGAGCAAATGGTAGTGTTCAGAACACATTCATAACACTCTAGAATGTGTGCCTTAAATAGATGGCAGCCCCGCTGAAGGTGCTTTTTCCCATGAAATGTGAACAAAATTCTTTTGTGTTTTCCTTCTGAAAGCTAACTTTTCAGAATTGCTGAACATCAGAAGGGAACACATATCATTTTCCCTGCTATACCCTTCACTATTTCATATTGGCTCAGCTAAATTGATCATTAAAAGGAGAAAACGCACAAAAAAMCCCCACATTCTTACTGTCAGTGAATAATTTTAGATTACGCTAGCATTTTATTTGAGTGTTTCTTCAGGATGAAAACTTTCCATCCATTTCCTGGCAGTCACTTCAGCACAAATGGTTTACATGTCACATCATGCAGGAACTTGGATTTCATTTTGTTGGTATAGTAGCAAAGGAGCATAAAATAATTTTCACTAACTGGGCTTACTTTGTAAAAATAAATATATAAATTAGTTACAGCAACAAAAACAACAACAAAAAAAAGATAGAAAAAAAAACCCTCTTCCAAAGAGGAATGAGAACTTTCCTGTTTTCTGCCCACTGTTGCATTGTAAGATACTAATAAATACCACCTGTTAGTAAATAATGTAAATGCAAACTCTTGTTGGAGCTAAGAGTGTAGTTGAGGGCTTGAAAACAGCATGGTGCAGAAAGTTTCTTTGGCTTTGGGTTCCTTTTTTTCTCTTTCCTTTTTTTTGGCAACTCTTTCTGATACTGTGCGTCCTGAAATGCACGTGTTTGTCTAYGTGTGATTCACCCTGCAGGGACTGTCCACGCGCTGGGCCAGCCCGGAGGCTGYTTCAGTACATCTTGAACGTGAGCTGCACTGGGTACCCTGACATGGCTCCAAAGGGCCTGATTCCCCGAGCTGGTTAAAGCTCATGCTTAACATCTAGCGTAGAAGAAGAGATACAAAATTAACTGCAGACTTCCTCTGGTGAGCCGGAGTCAAAATCTGCTCTGTGCTGAACAGAGTTCTCCAGTGGAATCAGCACGTTGGCCCTAGATTTTATTTGGTACAGAGTTTGATAAGGATGTGAAACTTGCTGCCGGTGGGAGGTCAGGGGGAGCCCTGAGCCGTCAGTGGCGTGAGGAGCACAGGGGCTCCAGTCCCTGCCTTGTGGCGTTTCTCCAGTTCACCAAGATGTCCCTGGAAAGGAGGAGGAGTCACAGACGGACAGTCAGAGGAGCAAAGTACATGTTGTTGAACTCGAGGGCTGCTCCTGAAAGGCTGTGGTTATTTGGGAATAATTAAATTGGTTTGCTTCTTTAAGGAAAATCTGCCTTCCCTACTAATACAGAGTTCTCCATAAAAAATCCAATATCTGGCTTTCTGAAGAAATGAGTGAATTTCTCTGGTATTTCAACATCTTGATAGCTGAAGAATCCTCTCAAACAATCCTGAACAATCCTCTCAAACAAAGCTGAAGAATCCTCTCAAAATTGCACCCTCTCAAACACCCACCCTATAGGAAAGTTATTCCCATCACATAAAATAAAAAGTCATTTATTTCCAGAGCCATCTTATGAATAAAAATCATTATCGACAGTACATGGACAGTAATAACTGCAGCTGACTGAAAGCATCTCAATGTATATTTAAGCTGACTTCACTGGGATCAGGTATTCACCAAGTCGGCTCAGTTCTAGGTGAAAGTAACAATGAAAAAAAAAGGACTGCTAAATGTAATAGTTGTATCAAAGACCAATACAGAAACATGCACGAAGATAGGAAATCCAAAGAGTAGCAGTTGGTTTTATTCATCCCCATTATGATCATGGAAGAGCATATAGGATTATTTTCAAAACTGACTAATGATTTTTGTCACTCAGCATAAAACATTTCCAAGTTTTTAAGATTTATGCAGAAGCGCGCTGCTGGATGTGCTCACAGAGACACAGGATTGAGGGCAAGGCTGTTATTTTCAGAAACACATCCCAGAACTCATATTCAAAGGGAGCAGTTGCCCAGGCCGTGTAAGTGGATGCAGCAAGTGCAGTCCTGCTGCTGAGAGGATGCTCCTCTCCCATCGCTTCCCCTGCGCCAGCCTCCGTGGTCACGCGCGTTCAGCTCAGTTGCAAGTGAAACCCAAGGGCAGCGGGGCTTCATCTTCATCTATCGTGCACTAAGATCAGCTCATCTGAATCCCTGTGTGAACGAAAGCCTTGATGCAGAGAGGAGGGTGAGCAGCAAAGGGCCAGCCCCTGCTCCCCAGAGAGAGCCCCGTCCTCCATGTCTTGGAGCCAGGTGTGAAACCACGAGAGCCCTCGGTGGAAGATCTGCTCAAGTAGCTCAAATCCAAGGCAGGAGCGCGTTTCCCGGCGTAGCTCCTGCTGCCTTGCCCCGTTTGGAGGACGTTGCTGTTCACACCAGGCTCCCAGCCTGGGCGAGGAAGGGGCTGCGAGGCCGGTGGAGCCGGGGCTGGAGCGCAGGGCTCGGGGCCGCGGCCGCCCCTCCGGAGCTGCAGGAATGCGGGGAATGCRCCGCTCTGCTCTGGTGCAGGCCCACGTTTATCATAAGACAGACGACAAGCCTGTCTTTTAATCTTTCAAAGAAGTAAATTATTTCACAGCAAAAAAAGCAAATTGGCTCTACATGGGAATATTTGCTATGCCAAAAGAAAAAAAAAAGCTGCTTTTCTGAGCTGTAAACATTAGAATATGTGTTAGGTGATTGCGGAGTTTGTCCAAGCTGAGCTGTGGATGTTTTACAGCCCTGTGACTTCACCTGTGCAGCCTTGCAAAATAAATCTGCCTTGTGCTGATGGGAAAAGAAAAAAGAAAAAAAGAAAAAAAAAAGGTACAATTCCTAGTGCAATTCGTATCAGAGCAAAAGGAGGTTTCTGCTGGGTCAGACCAGAGGCTCACTGTGCTCAGCATCAAAGGACAGTGGGCAACAGAAGATTCTTAGGAAGGGGAGTAAGAACCAGCTTTTTCCAATGCAGAATCATTTACTTTTTAATAGTTACTGAGGTACCCATCMTCTGTGAATTCATCTAATTCCTTCCCAAATCCATTTATACTTGTGGCTAGTTCACTTCTGCAGTGTAAGAAAAGCTCTTTATTTTGCTTTAAGTCTGGCACCTGATAACTTCAGCCGAGTTCCCCATAATTCTCATTTTGTGAACCATTCCCTTTTTATCTYTGGGTGAAATCTGGAGTTATTTTGCAGCACTGCTGCTCCATTAGTGCAAGATAAAAATCCTTAGTGCCAATAAGCCTTCAGGTCCTGATATGAAGTAAAAATGCAGTGCTCTSCATCTTCTTTTTTGCCTCTCTCTATTTTCCTGCTTTTTCTCTTAAGAAGGTCCAACAGATACAGTTAGTAAGGGTGCAGCACCAGCTCAGAGTTTTCATAGTAGTGCCTGGCGATCTTACCTAAGGAGGTGGGAGAACTGAATTCAGAAAAACCAGAGTCCCCTCAGAAACAAGGGGGTTATGTGTGTGTGTGTGTAAAGAGCAGCAGAGAAAGGCACCGAACGAGTACTGTGGATTTTCTCTATATTATGAAAGAGCATCCTGCTATTGTGTGACCTTACTTCTATCTTCTGTTTTCGGATTTGAAAATATGTGGTGCATTTCCCCCACCCTGTGATTTACATCTCCATGGTACTATTTTTTTCTGTTGATTTAAGCGGGTCTGTTTTTACATCGACTCCCRGAGATAATTGAGTGGGTTGGATTGTAAAAGCAGTTTGATTGTTTGACAAGGGCTCTCCCTGTCTATTTACAAAACTGTTCCCACATGATTTTAAACCATCCTGAAATACTAAAACAGGGCCTCGGGTTATGCTCTTATCAGAGCACACAAGGGGAGCAGGCTTGGGCCTGTTGGGTGCTGCAGTGTGAGACAGCTCAAATGTTACTGGAAGGGAAAACAGGGTCCTCCCTGTTGGGGCTAGTGCTGTTCTCTCTGCRATGGAAATGCTCTTAGGGCTTTGTATATAATAAAACCAAGTCTCTGGCACTTTGTTTAATGCTGCTCTTCAATATTCCCTTGGCACTGGCCAATGTGCTGCCGGGGAATGTGTTTCTCACCCAAAAGGTCCCTTCTCACTGGAAATTCAGGTGCGCCTGAAAGACGTCGCTCTTCGCCTAACAATACGTGGGGTTTGTTCCGTGTTCCTGGCTTGGGTTTTCAGAGGCCAGAATTGTGCTGCAAAATGCTCCAGCCCTCTTCTGAGTCAGGCAGGGTTGTGCTCTGTTATGTCACTGCTAATGTTTTGCCCGTGTTAACTTCAAATGTGCCAAGAAATCGGGATTCCATCACTTCCCATGGGAGCCGGTTCCAAAACCTCTATATAATCACTCTCAGAAAGTTTCCTTGATGTCCAGCCTTCAATTTCCCATTCTTAATTTAACTCCATTATATTCTTTGTTATTATATGCTGAATGGTAGCAGATGTCCAAGGCCTTGTAGCTGGCTTCCTGCATTAGAGAAATCAGTTACATATTGCTGTTTACTTTAGTCCCTGCAAAAAGTGAAAAGATAATTCGTTTGCTTAACAGTAGAAGTGTATTAGTCCCAGCTCATCAGGATTTCAGTAAAGAAGAGAGTACCAATTCATTAATCTAGATTTCTCTAAACTTCCCATCTATTCAAATTAAGTGGATAAATATAGATGAAAACATGTAATCCTGAAGGAAGAACTGTTGAGCTAGAAGATGAATTCCACAGTTTGGGGGATCTAACAAGCAGCTCGGAAACAAGCTACAAAGATCACTGGGTGGCTGTGAGTCACTGGTCTGATGCATGAAAGGAGCAAATGGAAATTGAGGCTTTTGCATGAAGGATGTTTTAGCAGAAATAAGCAAATACTGAAGCCACAACCCAAATTACTTGGTAAGACCCCCATCTAGACTACTGTGTGCTGCTCCACTCCCCTCTGTTTCATTTCAGACACGAGTGAGTGCAGGGCAGGGCAGGTTACTGGAATGATCCGGGAAGGGGGAACCTGCTTTCTGAGAGGAGAGAAGAGCCCGGCTTAATTGAACGAAATGAATCATGAGAGGAGATACAATTGGTATCTAAAAACATCATCAGGAAGTGAGCCAGAGAAGGCGAACACGAGTGAAAGAAAAGAACAATGTTGGCATAAACAGCAGTTAGGTTAAAGTAGGCACAAATAAATTTAGGGTGGAAGCTAGAAAACAAGACATGAGTTTTTGAAGCAACCTACAGCAAGACCAGTGCAGACAAGAAAAAAGACTGATTTTAAGAAAGAGCTTGACCAGTTTCTATAACGCAGTTGACAGATGTTCATGACTGAGGCAGGCTATTCAGTTCCATGTTTCCGTATTTGTCCCTTCAAGATTTTATGTGCATTATATAGTCAAACATATCAAAGTTAAAAAAATTCTTTCGTGAGCTCCACCCTGAATAGAAACAGCTTTCAACAGGTCAGAAGACTGGCATGTCACAGCAAAATCATTTTCCCAAGCAAGAAGGTGATCTGCTTAGCAATATTGAACGGAGGTAAAACAAACAGTGGGGATGGCCTCATAATGCAAAGGCAAAATTAAAAGTTCGCATGAGAGTGCAAAGCATTAAAGCTTTGAAATATAAAGCAGAAAGACAGGTCACTAAAGTGGTCTTACTACAGAAGTGAAAAGATGACCCAGAAGTTTCCTAAATAGGGATGAAAGGTGATCTGAAGGCAAAAATGGAATCTTTGTTGGGATAGTAAATTGAAAATGTCCCAATGGACTGGGAAATCTGGTTGTAACAGCCCCATCTGGAAGTGGGCTGAATCYGGTAAAGTCACATCCACAGATGACAACCAACCTGATTGCAGCAGATCACTAGGTTTTCCTAAAACAAGGGAGACCAGAAAAGCTTGGACCAACTTGGAACAACAACAAAAAAAAACTACAACAGGAACTTGAGCTGAAAAAAACAGCAGAAATCACTCTGGAAGCAGAGTGAACACGTGGTTGTGAAAATGGACCTGCTAGAAGACTCAAAATTTGTATCATATTTTTGCTTAATGTATAACCTTAGTGGATGTGGATACCCAGACCCACTGGGAGCTGAGAGCTACGGAAAGAAAGAAGAGAGGAAGACTTGAGGAGACTTTTCTTCTTACAGTATGTGGGTAGCATTGAGTCTGACAAGCTGCATTACTTGTGACTGGGATTTGCAATCAAGATCAAAGAAAAGCAGCAAAAGGCACTTTGTGGAGCTGTAAGATTTGCCATGAAACCTGGGTATTTCCTTGCTGAAGGGAAGCAGAAGATGACACAGTCACCACACAAGTTGTTTATCAGAAACTACAGAAAAGTTCTGTATTTAGAAGACCCAAGGGAAAAGAAGATTATGATCTGATATATTTATCATTTGCAGACAATTAGAAAAAAAATACGAGTTTTGATTTATAATACAAAAAAAATTGACATCAGTGCCAAGAATAAGAATGACTTCAGTTAAATGCARTTGTCATGATAAATGACAACAGAAAGTTTTTTAGAAATACAGAGTCAGTTAGGATGTAATAGCAGAGTTATCTACTAAAAACTCCCCATGTAGCTCAGGAAATTCCTCTAGACTGAAAATCAGATCTTGGAGGCTTCAGTAGTGGCTTGAGTTTTTGTTTAGGTCAAACAGATGAACTGTGATAGCAGACCCTATTAAAATGGGCTGTAGACACTACTAAAATGGGCTGTTAAAATGTACAACTCGTACAATGAAATGTTGCTGTGCTGCCCAGGGCCACAGTGGTAATGGCACAGACATCTTGCAGTAGCCTTCTGGTAAAAAAAAATAAAAATAAAAAATAAAAATAAAAACACTAAGGAATGGCTGCATCATATTTGAAATGTAGTAAATTTTTGCTTTGGACCAGGATCAGATTTTTGATCATTGTGAACACTGAGTGACAAATAGTGGATGATGGAAAGAAAAAGAAAACTAATGAGCGTTACAAAACACAAGCCAGAAAATGCAGCAGGTACAAGCATGGGAGAAAACTCTCCTGGAGAAAAAAGAGGGAAGATGGACACCTGCAAGTTCATGTTGATTCTGTTGAGGCCATGTTGCAGATTAAAGAGAGGAATAGCAGAGCACAGACTTTCTGCTTGGGCGGACAAACTATTTAGTTTGATTTAACAAAGATATAATGTTGTAGCATGTGGGCCCAGCATAAGATTGTAACCATGGAACTGTGCTACCCAAAGAGCTGCCTCACTGCTGACCAGCAGGAAAGAAGAAATAAAAGAAATATGTTGAGCCTGTGATGTCCCTTCAACTGGTTCTTGAGCCTGTCCCTTAATTCTGGCTCAGAAAAACATGGCAACACAAAATAAGGCTTTGTATGGCTGGTCATATCCAAAATGAGTATCCTGTATGCTGTCGTACTTGTTTTCCACTCTGCTTGTTAGCAGTGGGTGATGTCAAATGCATCCGAATGCCAGGGGAAAATAGACTCACCTACCGAAGCCAGTTGTGTGGGTGTGCAGAGCAGAGTGCTGGGCTGTGACACTTGGTGTGGCTGGTGGAGCAGGCAGTTCCAGGCACTTCTTTCTCCTGTTCTGCACAGCTGTGTGTACGGTGTGTTTAAGGTAAATGGCCTCTTTTGGGAGCAACTCATCCTTTTTAACAGCYGTACTCATAGCACCAATGATCTGAAAATATATGGGTTCCAATCTGCAGAACCAAAAGAAGATACCTAGAAGATGCTAAACCGCTTCCAAAAGGTGCCTTTTATGCTCAGCACAATGGGGGATTTTCCACTAATGGCRAGAAAGTTGCAGCTGCACCGAGCTGTGAGCGCCACCGCCGCCTCACGTGCGCGGAGTTTTGTGTTCCTGTTATAGAAAGTTTATTTCTGCGTTGACCGATTTCAGGTAAAAAGCTCTATCCGTGGACACAAAAGGATGAGTTGGCACTTTCAGTGTGGGAAATGGTTCTCGGGAATTCTTCTGCCTTTGCCTGTCTGTATTTCAAAACCATTTGTGTTTCACATTGGGCACAAATCCTAGGGCTTCATGGCAATATTCACCACCACAGACTAGAAGACAAAGATCTCAGCTACAGAGAGCGTGACTTATCATGCTCTTCCGAAGCAGTGCCTAAATCTATACAGTATTGTCCTTCATTGGTGTGGGGGAAAGTTTGAGGTCAGGACAGACCATGTGCCTTGGTGAAGCACTAATTGCAGGCCCCAATTCCTAAATGAGGAATTTGTTGTCAGAGATACATATCTGCTGAGAAGCTGCTTATTTGCTACTTATTTGCAGAAGAATAGTAGTGATTGAGGAGATCRGTGGGATAAAGATGGAGAAGCAGTGGGAAGCAGTGCAGAAATGCACACTAGTAATAGCCATCAACAGGAGTCTATAGAGTATCTGTTGAGAACGGAAAAYGTGTCTCCTGCTCTTTGATTTCCACAGAAACAGGACTATTAACACCTTTCTTATTAAAGAAAATAAAAACATACTTCATCCTTCATGCCTTCCATCATGTCTTCACATCTTCTCTCCCCTGTTCCCCTACCCTCTCACAAAAATAACCTACGAGTGCCCCATATTGAGTATATGCTCAGGCAGAAGAGGCTATAAACTAATACAGCTGAGCTTGTTCTATTCTTGCAGGACAAGGAATGTTTCTCTTCTCTGTATACATTATTATACACACAGCCAAAAGATTCTGAGAGTTAGAAAATACCAGGCCTAACTCTGTCGGACACATTACCCCTAAAAGTAAGGAATAAGCTCAAAAACGGAAGCTATTGGGAGCTGTCAATGTGCGGTATCTCTGCGAGTACCATAACCCAAAACTCGATTTTCTAAGGGACTTAYACCACTTACGGCAGCAGTTTTCAGAGGCCGAGAACGCAGGATTTTGAATCCTCTTGGAATACCAATAACAATGAGAAACAAACTAAGGGCTGCTCTGTGCGGGCACGACTCCGGCTGATGAGCTTTACAGCAAAGATAAGCTATCATTTAATTGGCTCCAGCTTGAAGCCTGGCACTTCTTAGGTGAAGCTCAGCTTTTAACTCCCTTGTGTGATCCGCTAGAAAGGATGGATGACGGTATTTCCATCATCCCCCCAAATGCTACTTAAGATCCTTCGTCAGGGAAGACAATGGTTTCTGACCTTTTCTGAAGTGCTCTCTTGACAGTGGGACAGAGTTCTTCAAATGGAAGGAGGGAGCAGGGCATGGATTTCATACTAGTGCTCATAGCGACTTTGAAATCTAAGCAGAAAGACAGAATCTTTGCATATTTTTTATTTCTTGGGTTTTTATTTTTTAGAAGGTGTGTATCAATCAAATTTAAGTCACTTTTGGTGACAATTCTATATTTTTGATCATCTTCAGTGACAGTAAATTTCTTAAGGTTCACTAAGGCTAATTTCTTCTAATGTTCATTAATGGCACTGCAATTTGGCTCCCTTGCAAGYAGGTATATTATCCATCTCTTCAAAGAAGATGCTTCTGTCCCTGTTACTGTCATTTTAGTGGCAGGAAAAAGTTCAGCTGCAAGGGTATGGGTCTGGCTGATGCTCTTTACCCTGCTTGTTTGGAGGTATGTTGGGCAGGTTGGTTTTGTGGCCGGTGCTTCATGTTACATTTGAAAGGTCAGAACCAACCAGATCATTCTTGAAATGTAGAAGATTGCTGAAAAAGTTGACAGTCTTACTGTATAGTTTATTATATTGAGTTGATCTAGGTGCCATGTCTACAGTAAGAAAAAATATAACTCAAAGCATGCTGTTAGTATAACATATAAACCAACAGCAGCAGAGGTAGATATGCATCTTCCTAATGTAATGGCATTTTCTGTAATTTTGCATATTTATATTCAGTTCCCATAAAATGAAAAACAGCTTTGGAAATGTAGCTTAAAAATTGGAAGCGCTTTTCCCAGTTTACATTTTTTTATGGCTATTGCAGTAGGTCATAGTGGCCACATACTTCAGCTGGTATAAATCAGCACAGCTTCAGTGCACTAGGCCAACTTAGAAGGGGGATAAGAGAGACACTTTTAAAACCAACAGCAAATATTTTCCCTTTGCTTTATTTTGCACTTCCTATTTGATTTTTTTTTTAATGAATTGTCTTTTTATTCCTCTTTCTCTGTCTCATGCTGCTCACTTCTAATAAAAACACTGTTGCTTTGAAATGAACGGGACTACTTAAGGTAATAAAGACCCCACTGGCAGCATGCAGATTCAGTGCTCATAAGCTATGGATAGATTTAAGCGATATGTGGCATTAAAGACATCCTGCATCTTATGTAATTTAAACAGGAGAAGAATTAAGTAAGGAGGGGCCTGTACATGGTATCAGTTCTTGTGGGAAAATATGCTTCAGTGACTTACTGGCACTGCCACTGGAATGTGGCATGTAAAAGTACCTTTTTACAGTGGGAAAGAATTTGGTCAAGAATAAACAGTCTGACCTTGTTAAATGGACCAAAGTCTGGGCATATCCTAGTTCCAGAAAACTAGTTTTTACCAGTCCGTGAAAAAAAGATCAGATTATAAAAAAATACAACTAGATTTTCTAGAGAAAAAAAAAAGACATACATGGAACAGAGCCAAAAAACTGTCATTAAGCTGTAGGCTTTCCTAGTTTGTGGGAAGCTGGGTAAGAGCTTTAAGCGTGAAAAGTATTGTAATTTAGGATGACATTAAAAGCAGACAGTGTCATATACAGCAGCCAGATGAACTCAAGGCATACATGGGACAAGTGAATAATTTTCACCACGAATGAAAACCATTATTATTGCCATCARTATTTGAAAATGCAAAATGCAACAATTTGCGGTCAAACGGCATTTATAGTATAAGCTAAGTGTGGATTTTGAGTTCAGCATCAGATTTAGCTGAAGGTAAACTGCCCCACAGTCCCTGAATCTCTGAGGTACCAAATCCAAGCTACAGTGCAGTCAGTGGCAAATGTCCCTTTAACTTCACTGTGGCCAGGATCCCGTTCTTGTTCCTTTCATGTTCCTATTGAAAAATATCAACACTTTGGACAAACATTCAGGCTGCTTTGGAGGAGTGGAGTGTGTGGGGACCTGCAGAACGGCTGCTGCTACCAGCGCCTGCCCGGCTCACACAGCTTTCCCACAGGTGCTTTGCAGAGCACAGCCCCTTTTTTTTGCTCGTGTTACCACTACAGTGTCAAACCCATGTTAAACTTTCCAAGACCTTGCAGGTAACTCATTTGTAATGCACAAGTGCGTGAAAAATCCTGCCACAGTGAAAGAACACAAAGAAAGGGTGAAAGAGATGGCTGAATAACGCTCAAATACATCATTTAAAAATTGTAGCAGCTAGTTGAGAACCACTAGCTGGGCAATCGAAGCCTCATAAACATGAAAACACATTCGGTGCTGCAGTTAACAGCAAAGCTACAGAAACAGCAATACTTCCCTGTTACAGAATTAAATTCAGGGCATGCAGTGATATAACGGATGCAACAGATTAATAAAGCTGATAAAACAAGTGGATCATAGAAAAAAATGAATGCTTGTAGCAGATCAGCACAGGTTAAAAACCAGGAAAGCCTCTGCACCAGGCGCTGACCGGTCTGAACCCAGGATCTATATTAAGCCAGAAAAGAAGAAAGCCTCTCTCAACCTAAACACGGTTTTCAGGTTTTTATGGGCAATGTAAACATCTCCTGAACTTTGCCGGAGCTTCCTGAAGCTGCACTTGGTGTTTACACCACCAGCTATATGTTTGCCCTGCCGAGATTTCTGGAGGCCCTAGCAGGGGGGGAGCTGCCAATTCTTACGATTTGCAGCCAGTTACCTTTTTTCCCTCTAAACATTGATTTCTCTATTTTTTTTGCCCCTAAACATTGATTTGTTGTTTCTCTCTATACAAACATATTCACATTTCCCTTGTATTGTGAGGGCAGTTGGTCATCCGGACCTGCCCACTGGCTCCAGCCCTCATGCTTTTTAAGGAATTATATTATGAAAAGTGGATTTGCTAGGAAGGGAGTATGGAGCTGTTRTTTCCCCTTCTCTGAATAAGCCCCAGAACAGTGAGAAAACTGCAGGTCCTCCAAGAGGGGAACTGCTAAAGCTACTTTTCCCATGCTTTATAGACTGCAAGTGTTTTCAGGCCCTCCCACAGTTAGCAAGTGAAATACATAAACTCTTCTAAAATTGTTAGATCCACGCTAAATGAGGCAGCTATTAAACTGACTAGAAATAGGTGTGTTAATGATAAGCTGACACTAATTCTTATTTATATTGAGTAGTTCATATCACTGTGTATATTGTGTCACATTTCTTCCTGGGTACTCTTACTAATAATTTTTCYGTCGTATTTCTGCAAGCATTTTTCACATCAAGGAAAGAGAAATATTTTTTTAAATCAGATATTACAAATATCCTCCCATATCATGGATGAGTGCACTTAAAAACATACAAAACAACATGGGCCGAAAAAAAAAAAGAGATTTGTTTGTTCCCATGTACTTCAGGGACATTGCAAGTAGTGATGATACACTGTGTTCCATAGATAAGGTATAAAAWCTAGTAGGAATTTTATACTTCATTTTGAAGAATTGCTGGACATAAGGGGAAGYTGAAGGAAAAAGGTCTTTTGTATTTAGTATGCATTAAAAGGCATTTCATATGTCTATGAAATAGGCTTTCTGTTCACTTGCTTCTTTCTATAAGATTAAAGGGAGTTGAGGTTTTMATATTGCGGGTAGCCTGGTCTTAATTTTCTTTTACAGTGTTGCTAGTGATCATGATAGAGAAGCTTTCACCTTAGAAAATCACCTTCACGTTAGATTTACGGAGACATAATGGGCCTTTTATCCTGGGTGAGTTATTAATTTCGGGAGCGAAATCATTGTCCTGCCATGAGCKCTGCCTTGGGGGGTTCCAAAACTGCAGGGCCTCTATAAGCTCTGGGCAGAGGAGGAACTCAGCAGGACTCTCTTCCGAGCACTTCCATGACTAACTTCGGGAAATCTTCTCCAGAGCAAGTAGATATGCAGGCAGACATGCCTGCACACACATACACATATATACATACATATGGAGATGGGATAGGCTGGCTGGTGCACGTGATTCTTGAATGTGACCAGTGCAAGTGAAGGTCTTGGTCCATAAAGATGAGGGAGGCCGTKTAAATAGGCTAGTTCTGTCCAGTTAAATTAATTCAGGGAAATTACACATTTGTTTCACAATATCAGAAAGGAGTGTGCCCAGAGCTAAGCCTTTGCTATCATAATTCCATCAGCAGAAAATTAATGAGATTCTTTCACTTCTAACACCCACTCAGTGTGGGCCAAACCCCATTGTGTTAAGGAACGTACAGATTTGAAGCCAATTGAGTTTTCTTTGATCACCTTAAAAAAAAAAGTTTAGCATGTAGTATATTTCTAACCAAGCATTAAAAGTTTCCCTAGCTAATATATTAATTCCTCTTAGCCAAAATTGTGTCCCTGCTCAAGGATTTGGACTTTCTGTTCTTCAGAGAAGAGGAAATTTTATGTAAATACATTACTCTCCTGTGATATTTGTAAGCATCCCCGTATAGTTATCCCTATTGATCTTCACCCACAGCATGTTATCCTCTCAGGAATGTAAGTTAAATTAATGTAAATTAAATCACAGAGATTTTATGTTGACATTCAAGTTTTTTTGGTCAGGAGGTGAATATGGGGAGAGAGGTTGTAATTGYAGGAGGAGCCTGACCTGCGTTGCAAGGTATGAGGTTTGTCATAGGTTTACTTTAAAAATTGTTGCAATTTCAGTGTTCTGGCTAGGATACAACCCATCCTCTTTCTTTGAAATCCTCTCATTGTGGTTCCCAGCACCTCAGTTTCCCACCAATATTGTATATTTAGTGGAACATAATGAGTAGCCCGTGTATGATAAATAGAACTAGGAGGAAGGGGAGTGAAAAGAAAGTGAGGAGGCACAAAAAGAAAGAGACAGACACTGCTTAGATGGGGAAAATGAGGCCATCCGGAATACAATGAGAGGGATTTTATGTTGTTGTTTTCTGTTTTTTTTTTTTTTTTCTTCTCTCTTTTTTATTTCTTGTTGCTGTAGGCCAAGGAGTGCTTGATTTCACTTTTATTCCAGTTGCTGCTTTGCCTTTTGGACAGAAGATACCACTTTTTTTTTTTTTTTTTTTTAATGTTCAAGCAGTTTAATTTGCCACATAGCTGAAATTCTTTCCTAGTGAATATGTGAAATATTATACCCTGAATTTGCAATTAATGTGACAAATGACATAGTTCTGATTCTATTCTCTGCTCAAGGTGCTTCCCGGGCAGAGCTGTGCCAGCTCAGCCAAGTGCTATTGCAAAACTGAGCCAAAGATTTTCCTGAAACCTTTAAGCCCTGTCCTCATCTCAGAGAGCCTGGCTTTGTCCCTGCAAGTCTTTGTGGCACTTTCACTTGTATGCCAGGTTGGTGCCCCCTCGGAGCCATGTTGATGGCCTGCAGCTTTACCTGGCACTCCGCCTACTTCATAAGGGAATATGGAGTGACCTTCGGGAGCAGTTGCTCGGTTGCCATAGAAACCGCGGCCACCACCCACCATGACCTGGGCGTCATGGTGGACGACAAGTTGACCATGAGGCAGCGGTTGTGCTGTGGTGGCCACGAAGGCCAACGGGATCCTGGGGTGCATTAAGAAGAGCGTCTCCAGCAGGTCGAGGGAGGTGATTGTCCCCCTCTACACAGCCCTGGTGAGGCCACATCTGGAGTACTGTGTCCAGTTCTGGGCTTCCCAGTACAAGAGGGATGTGGAGCTGCTGGAGAGAGTCCAGCGCAGGGCTACCAGGATGATCAGGGGCCTGGAACATCTGCCCTGTGAGCAAAGGCTGAGGGAGCTGGGCCTGTTGAGCCTGGAGAAGAGAAGGCTGAGGGGGGACCTGATCAGTGTCTACAAATACCTCAAGGGAGGCAGTGAGGAGGAGGGGGCGGCCTCTTTTCAGTGGTGGACACTGACAGAACTAGAGGAAACGGCCACAAAGTGAAGCACTAAAAGTTCCACAGGAACTTAAGGAAAAGATTCTTGACAGTGAGGATGACAGAGCCCTGACACAGGCTGCCCAGGGAGGCTGTGGAGTCTCCTTCTCTGGASATCTTTAAATACCTGCTCTAGGTGACTCTGCGTATACAGCGGGGTTGGACTAGATGACCTCAGGAGGTCCCTTCCAACCCCAAGGATTCTCTGATTCTATGATTTTCTTTGGGACCTCGTCCTCTGATATGCCAAGCACCTGCTGCCAGCTCAAAATGCCGCTGTCAAAATGAGGCAGCAAGAACTTGAACGCTGCACCTTCGAGCAAGGGGATTTCTGTCTTAGCTTCGTTCTCTCCAATTCTGACCGTCTCCGTCTGGGTTCCCTTGGGTGGGTTGCCCTGGTGGCCCGCGGCAAGGAAGAGCTGCGCTGTACACACRTCCACCAGGGCACCGTGCAGTGGGTTGGTGTCACCGCTGCCTCGCTGTGTGCGTTAGCACAGGCTTTCTCTGGCTCTCAAGTGTGTTCTCCACMTTGTGAGGAGCAAACCGTTGGGTCCTGTTGGCAAATACAGCACTAGGCCAACTCAGATGAAGAAAATGGCACTGTGTTCCGGGAAAGCAGGATCAGCTGGGGATGCACCTAGGCCTGCATGGCCCAAATCCCACCTACACCACATCCGGAGACACGTGCTGACCCTAGTATGCGAGGGATCTTCAATTAGATGCCCTTGGTGTTTGCAAATATAGAAGAATGGCTTTGTGCCCAGTGGATGAGCCCATTAAGACAAGGAAGCAGCATGTAGATGGAAGGAATTTAATTTCTTCAGTTTTATTATAACTGAGAATTTATTCCACATACTGGAGCAGTAAATACATAAAGTGAAAGCCCACAGACATATAAGGATGGCGGGAACTTCTCAGTATTCAGAGGTGCCAGTAAATAGGTATAAGGAAACTCCTAGCACCTTCAGCATCGCAAAAAGAAAGCACGAGGGAGGGAGGCCGGGAGAGTTGTGAAGGGAAGTCTTTTTTCTCTTCTTTTCTCGTGGAGGTTTGTAATTAAGGGGGAAAGTAAATTAATTACATGAATATTAAAAGGTTACTCTTCTGTTCTAACATTTGGTCACAAGTTGTCTAATGAAGAGGAATGCGGGCTGGAGGGCTGCCACGGCGCTGCCGCCTTCTGCGCCGGGCCACAGGCTGCGGCGGTGATTGTGCGTGACAGCCCTGGGAACAAGGAGCCTGCGCGCAGCCCCTCCAGATGGAGCAGCCTCTTCCAAACTGCACCAACAACGGGGTGGCCCACAGGCAAACAAAATAGTTAAACAATACATAATAAAGTTTTTATTTGGTATTTCCTGTGAGCCTCTGCCAGTTGCCAGGGAGTGTACTGTATTTTTCTTTTGCTGTATTAATTGTTGACCACAACTGGCAAAGACCCAAACTAGCAGGGACAGATAAGGGGAGGAGGGGGGTGGAAATGGCATCTGGACACTAAAGCCTCAAGTGTACTGGGAAAAAAAAAAAAAAAAGAAAAAAAAAAGGCACAAAAAATTACAGCATATATCTGGAATTTTCCAACTAACGATGTGCGGATGTGGTAGCGCTAGGGAAAAAGAGCCAAACTGAGCCTGCTTTGTTCACTAAGAGAGGCCCCCCTGTAACATTCMTTTTAGCTGTGCATATTTTGGCTTCAGTTGTGCAGTTTTAACTATATACTGTGTATGGAGCTGCTCGGTTGTTGCCGCATGAATCTAATGATTTTTGTTACAAGAAGAAAAATGCCGACGGTGCGTACGCATTTTTCCTGTCCGGAGAGGTTTAAATAGAAGCTGCCTTTTCAATATTAAATTATAGGTTAAATTTGCAGAGGGAAGAGGGGGAAAATGTCATTAGCTGCAAGTCATCGCTGCAACAGCTGCACGGAGGAGACCCTCAGCAGCACTGAATGCAGCCTTTTTAAGCTTATCAATGAAATCAGTCCTTACAGTTATCTGCTGTAGGGGAAAGCCCACAATTTTGCATTAACACTTGGATAAAAACAGGAGGTGGCATAAACATGGTAGTTAGATACCGCTTTTCTATGTGCTCTGTCATTATAAACGGTTAAGGTATTGGCTTCTTTTTAAGGAAGTTTTATACTCCTGATTTACTATATGCAGTGCGGTGAGTGATTCTGCCCCTGCTAGTGTACAGCACAGATGAGGACAAAACAAACACAGGTTGCTGTTATTCTCTTCTAAGGTTAAAATAACCTCGCAGTTACTAATAGGCTGTCTCTTGAAAGAAGATGAAAGTTGTTGGGCAGACTATTGAGATGAATAAAGGAGATAACCAGGCAGTGACAGGGTTTGCAACTACGGCAAGGTCTGTAGCTGAATCGATGGGGAGGAAAAGCACTATTATGAGCTTAACTAGTGATATATTGAAACTGCATTTTTGGCTATACTGGGGCCATTCTCCAGCACCAGTGGCCTATGTTGCCACAGGCTTGTTTTGACTTCCCAACTCACATGCTCTTTCTGGCATTAAATGTTTTGTTTTTCTTGTTTTGTTTTGTTTCTTTGTTTTGTTTTGTTTCGGGCAGAGTTCTAGCTGCAAAATATGGAAGTGATCTATTCCATTCTTTCTTTATATGTATAGTTCCCTCCCTCAAGAAAAGCAAAGCAAACAAACAAAAGGAACTCTTTCGTCTGGCATTATATCCATGTGCTCCCTGGTTATCGGCAGGGTTGAACCTATGGATCAGCCACATTTCTGCAGCATGACTTGCAGCAGTAGGTGACTGTCAGCAGCGGATTTGCACTGCAAGAAGGCTGGACATGTCACCCGTGGACTTGCCAGAGGTTRGTCCCCCTTCCAGCACTCAACTGCTGCCGCCTCTTCCCCCAAACCTTTTTCCTAGCTTTTCTCCAGCCCAGTCTCCCCTCTCTACTAGTTCTAGCTCCCTGCCCAAATCCAGTGGGGTTCCAGACATGCCCCTCAGCCCCCTCAAGATGTCCATCCATTCCCAGTCTCACACCTCCTAGGCACGTCTCTTGCCCTCTACTTCACTTCATCACTCACAGTCTCCTCAGTGTCATTTATCCCGACTCTCCACATAATTCCCCATCACAGTTGTTCTTCATTCCAATAACAGGGGAGACCATAATCTCTTCTCCTCACCCCAGCGTTCGTACTCTACCCCTCACCGCGTCTGCCCAGCTATTTTCATCTCTGTGGCTGAGTGTGATAGGCTCCTCTCCAGGCATGGGCGAGACCATTTATGGACGAACAGGCTTTCTGCACTCAGTGGAACACTCGGGATGCCACGATGTCCTGCTGAGCCCCCCGGTGCTGGCCCCACGTGTGCTCCTTGCAAACAAAACCTCCTGAAAGCGCCCTAACTATGCGCTCATTAAAGGCCCTACTAAGCATGTGCTGTTTCTCAAACTTATAACATGGCCAAATTTGGAGCTGACTTCAGCAAGGATGGCAGAAGGCACCTCCTTCACAGAGAGGCCAAGCTCCACGGTCCTTGTTCCAAAACACGAGAGCACCAGAGCCCCTGAGGAAGAAGGTCACCAGGATTCAAGATGGGGAAACCACTTATTTTTCCCTAGCCTCTCTTGTGGAACCTCCTGAGCTGCTTCAGCTGAAACAGCCCACTAGAACTTAGCATGAACCAGAGAGGTGCAGCATAAAAATTTATGTTATAATCAGCAGACGTTTGGTGAARCTGTAAGCTGATGAAAACAGCATCTTACCCAGGAAACCTCAGTAATAGGCCTTGCTAGCAGCTTGGGGACAGCATAGTGTTGCTCCGGACTGCTGTCCCTGCAGACTTCTGGATTTCAGAGAGACCCTTTCTCTTTCTTCAGTAAAACCCAAGGGGCAAAATCATTCAGTTTTTACTAACACCTGCRCTGTTTCCTATGCCTGGGGCCCTCCTGCATACCCTTACAACCAACCATTATATATCCTACCTTATGCGCAAACTGGTTCTTATTCACTTTTTAAAGACCCTTTACACATTTCCCATCACTAATATCATCTATAAATGTAATTTACACACGATTGAAGACTCCATTCGACCACATACTACTGAAGTGGTGTGAAAGTCCTTGACTGTAAAAAGGTTCAGGTCTGTGATGGAGATGAGAATGGGTTGGCACTGATCACTGACGGGGATGGGACTCTCTRACAGTAAGTCCCATGGAAGTCAGGGAAGTCAACAGCTGGTCTATGCTTAGCAAGATAGAAATACTCAGATCAAAATTGCTTTCAGAATGCAAAATTGCTTTCAAAATTCCTCTGTTTTTTTCATGAAATTAAAAGATTGCTTGTTTGCAGTCTAGTGAGCAAAAATTTAAGACAAAATATGTCACACTTTACTGTAAGTCACATTAATTAGAACAGACTTCATTTTGCATGAATACAYTGATTTCTTGTGCAGTCAAAGACAAATCTTTTAAACTTTGAAAAAGTTTATACTGGTTTATAGCTGCTCATAATGCTATAGCTTGCTCTAGGAGCAATCATCTGCTCYGCACTCCTTTCAGGTCTAGGTGATTGCAATTACCCTTGCCCTTCACATGAGCTACACCACGTACAGGGCACTACGATGTACAGYGCTGCCCGGGGAGCTGCTGTAGAGACCAGAGCAGCAGGATGGCTAAGAAAGGCCCCTTCCAGCCTGACCATTACACCTCAGAATTGTTTTAAGAATTACTGCAAGTCCCCACATAATGGCTTTCAAGGCCTGTTACCAGACTAACACCTCAGTTATTCATAAGCTTCTCTGAAGGCCTCTTTTACCGTTAGCGATAGGACCTTTACTGTAACTGAAGATTCACAAACCCATTCGGGTTTTCATTAGTTATGCTGCTTGTTTGCATTTTTTTTCCTCTGCCGGGTTATTTTAGTCTTGTTCCTACTTCATTTCAAACAGGTTTCATTTTCAATTTTTCTTGCAGTAGCCCAAAACAAAGCCATGTTCATCTGGTACTTAAAAATGTTTTACAGGTAAAATATGCTTAAGACGGGTCATTTAAACCGATGCTTTGTAAAGGCCTCATATTGCAAAAACTAATTTGGGTCCCAATTCAGCCTGAGAGCATCCTTCTAACAACAGTCATATTGCTGACTTATCAAAACACTTAGTTTTTGATCCCAAAACTGCTAATGACTTTTAACAGCAGTAACTTAGTCTCCTATAATCAACAAAAGAAAAATGGGCTAGACTGTGTTCTTTGTTTTCTCATATAAAATTTTCCTTTTCACTGCAAATTGTTGCTTTCCAAAAAAAATATTGTTCATTAAATGTCTTATTAGAAAACATTATTTCAAATTAAGGCTATTTTTTAAAATATTAACAATTAAAACCAAAGGTATAACTGGACATGAATAGTTCAGCTGTCTGTACATGTAGCCACCCAAATCCACTGAAATCACCACCATTTTCCAGTGAAATCGGTGGGAATTGTCTGCATAGCTGGAGCTACGGTGCTGTCCCAACATGGCTGTTAACAGTGTGACGGGTCTGGAGGTGGTGGCACTCATCATCCCTCGCCAGGAAAATGCAGGGGGAATTGTGCAGGAYGGGAATGCTCCGGGTACAGATGACTGTGGGGAAAAGGCATGGATGAGCGTCATAGGGAACACGCAGGCTCGGAAACTGCTTTCCCAAGTCCATATGGTTGCCTGGTGGCAAAATCGATGGCACAAGAGCTCTTGGCTCCCTCTCTGAAGCTCACACTTGCTTTTAATTTCAGTCTGTTTACTCTCTCTATTATAGGATAGATTATATATGGAGATAGACATTTTAGAAGGCCTTTTGTTGCATGCCCATTTCTATCATTTTTAAAAGGACTCTTCCTGGCCAGAGCAGCAAGACGGTCATGGCCAAGCAGGAGACCTCCTGAACACCATATGTTTCATTCTCATTCAGGAGGGGACCAAAATGTTCAGAGAAAATGGATCTTTCAGCTACCCTGGGCTCGAGGCTCCTTTGAAGTCTGTCTGTCTCCACCGTGCCAGTGGCACCTCTGGCTGTCCTGGCTACCGATTTCCCGGGGAGAGCGGCAGCACTTCCGTGGAAATTAGATGTCTCCTGCTCTCCCGGAGCTCGGCACGCTCACGGCTTAGCCGTGTGCACAGCTAGAAGTAGCTCAGTGCTATGAAACCCATGTGGGTGCAGGCGCCCCGTGTGGGCGCACAGCGCCTGGGCCCGGCCGCGCTCCCTAGGCCACAGCCTGGTGGGCCGATGCCTTGGAAGTGGCTCTGGCCTCTCAGGAAGGTGTTTCCTGCCCAAAGCTGGTGCATGCACAGCGTGCAAGGGGTTAAGCAGGAGCTCCTTTGCAAGCTGAGGCGGAAGGTCACTGGCGGCAGGAGCAAAGGCTCCTGCCACGGTGGGAGCGCCTCTCACCCGGCACTTCCCACCMAGGGCACTGTAAACATTGGCGCCCGGCCCGGCGGCCCACGCGGCCTCCTCTCGACTCCCAGCCTATACATTAGTGTGTCCTGCTGGAAAGCGAAGCACAGCGAGTTATTTCTGCACGTCGGGCATGAGAGAGGGAGCTTCTGTGCACGTTCAGGGGAAGAGGGAAGAGCCGTCCCTCACGCTGGAATTTGAAAACATAGAGATAGGCTTGTTCGGTGGTGCTTCCCATGCGGGAGAGCTGCTGCGCTCAGGGAAACTTTCTCAACTTGCAGGAATGTGCAGAATGCTGTCACTTCATCAGGCTCCAGAAGAGCTCTTTTATCTGCCGTTTGTTAGTAACTCGCAATATCTCGCCTTATCTCGGTGTCCTTTAGCCTGATCCAGTGCCCTCAGACTGCAGGACTTGTAACACGGGAGCACTCATTACCTTGAACGCTTCTTTTTGTGCCTGTTTCCTCTTTAACGTAAAGAAGATGCTTTATGTCAACATCTAGAGAGATGAGCCATCTATAAACGGCTATTTTACAATGGTGTTTTCACAAATAGAACATTTAATATTTTTATAAAAATATAACCATGCTGGAGTGGAGTTKCAGAGTCTAGACTAGCTCAGATCTTCTCATCCTACTAATATAGTATCTTATCCATAATTAATTTGCTAAAGCATCTTAACTTCATGAAAATAATACAAAGCAACACTACAAAGCTTTAATGTTAAAATGGGGAAACGAAGCCTAGCCAAACCTAATAGTGGGCTACCTGTTATATGCTGGTATCTACTAAGCCTTCAGGTTCTTACTGTCAGCTTAGGAAATCCCCTTGCATTTACAGATGCAGGATCTTTTCTTTGGGGTTCTTTAAAAATGTTGGGTTTTGTGTTGGACTGTGGCTCCTAACTTTTGCATTGTAAGTAAGTAGTGCATCAAATAGCACAGGAGAGTTTTGCTTCCTTCTCCACAGAATAAAGGAGTGCCCTTTTCTAGAGCTTTTTTTGAGCCCCATCTGTTAAAGCCAGAGGGACAGAAAACAATCTGCCCTGATCCAAGGTAGAACCCAGTCTGGTTAGTGTAATTAATGGTTGCTTTTATTTTTATCCAGTGATGGTCTAATGTAAAATGCATACACATTCCGGAGAGCGGTATCCAGAAACGCGGCTCCGCACCCTTCCAGCTGATTGTCCTTGGCCACTCCGCTGCTTTCAGGCACAGTCTTGCCCCATGACTCATATACTCCTGGCAGAATCATAACTTGGCTGCAGCAAAGGCGAGGAAAGAGCTGTCACCCAAAAAATCCCCTAGCCTAGTGGATAGAATAATGTCTTGGATGTAGGAGGTGTGAATTAAGTCGCTTTCAGACTAAATTTCCACTTTGAGATTAACATATTAGCAGCTGTGCAAGATGGTACAGTAGATGCAGACATGTACAGGCCACTCCAAATGTGGGTGACCATCTAGACTTAAAACCCATGGACTTGGATTAAGAAGAGGGATTTAATGAGCAAAGCTGCCTACATAGTGCAGTAGCTCTAGAAAGTCAGCAAATGGTGCCTGGCGTTTTGGTGGGTCTTAAATCCACAAAGCTACTTAGGTGTGAGAGTCAGGCAGCCTGAAGTCTAGCTTAAGTCTTTCTGTCTCCTCTATTTAGAACTTGTCATAAAATTACGTGGCACTGATGATAGTTATGTTTATTTATTAGGCAATTGGGTCCTTGACCTGCTGATGTTACTACAAAAACTAATTTGTGATGACTTGCGAGGTGTGTTTAGATTAGTGTATGTACCCACACATCTATCCATATGTTGAATCTCTTTACAAAGAGCTCATATTTTTCTCTTTTACTGTAAACCTGAACGTGAAACTGCCTTCTCATTTGATTTTAAAAAGAAAGATATTCTATGAGGTTTTCGTTTCCTAAACATGGTTTTAAGGAGTGCTATTTAGCTCTCTCTCTACAGTATCATCTATGTTTAAGCTGACTTCAATTTAAAGCCACACATTTACTGGAGTTTTAGCAATATCTCCTGCACTCAGCGTCAGCTGTAGAGCAGATTCACGGTGCGAGATAAATCCTGCTCTAGGCTTCCTGCCATGGCTGCAGGAAGGTCCAGCTTCACATCAGCTGTTGCGGCGATAATAGGATTGAGGTCTGCTCCCCTCCGGAGCGGCGAGGGCAGGCACATCCATGGGGAGCTTTTGCTGCAGAGAAGCTGCCTGGCTGGTCGCACCGGGCTCCTTTGGGGTTTTGCCGTAATACGGGAGGTTTAACTGTAAGCGATTGCTTCACATGGGCATCAGTGACAGACGTTGCTGAGGCCACCCTGGATGAGCATTGCTCCACCAGCCCTTTTGTACCCAGCCAAGCAGATTGATACTTTGCCTCATGGCCCCTAGAGGAGCCTCAGTACCAGTGAGGAGTCCCCTGCCAGACAAGGCTGGTATCACTAGGAGCACAAAACTGCATCATCCCCATAGAGCATCCAGACAAACATCTTAAATTCAGATGTGCCAAAGACTGCTCTTATCCAAATTAGACTTTCAGTATAAAGGGCATTCCATGAAATGGTCTCATATKAATTGGGATGGAGCATTTTTGCCCTGGTTATGCATTGTGAGTGAAGATCAAGTAAGCACTTGCTCAGGAGCTAACCTGTTTGTGCATGTGCRTCCTTGCACACACTGCCATGTGCATGCAAGATGCAGTCCGCACGGTTCCACATACCTGTGTACACCAATTGCCACTTGTATCTTTATCTTCCTCTCCAGCTCTTGGACRCTAACTCAAAGCACAGCCTTATTTCATAGGTTTCATTGTCAGTCGAATGAAAACCACATCTTCTGGAAGCTTTTTTTGCCCCAAGCTTTTTTTATTTTGTTRTATAGAGTCCCAAGCTGGACAACTAGATTTTATCCGTAATAACCTATAATAATTCCTTTTCCTGACAGAATTCTCCTAAGCTCTGACATAGCAATTGTATTTGCCTTCAGATTGCAGTGATTCTTTCAATAACTCATATTTCTAGTCAATTCTGATGTTTATGCTGTATTAAAAATGCTTAATTCCACCTTATTTTTCATCTCAAAGCACCTCTAGAATCCACAGTAAAGCTTCTTACGTAGGGGAGCTGGCTGTGTGTTATCCATTCCCTGCATCCATGTTTTCTTTGTGTATCATTTCTTTTTGTTAAATTTGGTTTGAAACGTAAGTGGGCTTTCAAGGGRGAGAGGCCTGCGGTGGCCTTCATGACTTTGCTTTGTTTCTTTTTTTTCTGTCGAGAGCTGAAGCTTAACTAAGCACCCCAGGAAGTGGGAACACTCTGGTTTTCTAGTAGCGATAGGGAGTTGAGCTTCATGATGAAGCTTCATGATGAAGCAGGCCGTAAGTGGTGGCCTCAGACTCCCTTGTCCAGCCACAATGAACTCTGGAGAGGACCAGGCAAAGGCAGCTTAGGAGATCTCAGCGAGCCCTGAGCCCGGAGCTCATCGCAGCTTGGCTCTTGGCACGAGTTCGAGCTCGCTGTTCTCTCAGGGACTGAGCATAACAGATGTGAGAGACCTTCAAATAGCTGGATGCTGCCCAGCGGGAACAGGTCGGATTCTGGATGAGTTGGGCATTTGGCTACCCAAGGACATAGAGCAGTGCAAAGCAACTGCAAAAAAAAAGCCCCAAGATTTCCTACTAGAAATTGAGGCTAATAACTAATGCCTCAGCCAACTAATGCCAACGGATGACCAAAATGAGTGCAAATATGCCAATTTATTGCAGCCAGTCCTGGAGGACAACATGCATATTCCAAGGCACAGACCCAGACTGCTGCCCCCACCCATCACGCTTTGTGCTGGGAATTCTCTCCTTCCTTGTAGTGGGTGTTTGATTCAATTAGCATAAGAGACTCTCAATGGTCATTTCTTTTTACCTTTCTGGGGTTTCCAGCTCTGTGTTAGATTATTAGAATGTTTTCTCARTCTACAAATATTGTTTGATTTTGGGTCTTGCTGCAGGACTGAAGGGTGACTGCTCATTTTTAAAGCCCAAGAATCCCAAGCTGGAAAATTGTATTTTATCCATAATAATCTAAAATAATTCCATTTTCCTGACAGATTCTATGTTGTGTTTCTCAGTTAGGCTCTGGCCCTGTGGTTGTATTTGCCCCGAAGTTTTTAAGTAACTCTCTATATGAATATATCTGAGCAAAGCGTGCAAAGCTGACCACTTCCGTAAAGAGCTGAGCTGTCCCGTGTTCCACAGAARGCTGCTCTGCAGCTCAGAGGTTAATGCATAGTTGTTTTGATTTTAATACACAACAAGCACTAGTAAATCTTTCTTTGACTTTCACAGGCTCTGGATTATGCTCTATACTGTTGTTGGTACTATTTTGCTTCTTTTTGTATGAAGATAAAACACTTTTCAAGTGAATTTTCAGGTAGTCTCTCAGAAATATTCTCTGCATGGCATCGGTGCCAAATTCTGTGAAATACTGTGCTTAATGGAAATATATTTCCTTGTATTAGTTCTGAGATAAGTTCTGAATTCTAGCGAAAGGCTGAAGATATTACCTCATCTTCGCCAATTTTCCTTTCTAGTAGCACCGAGGCTCTTGAGGTAAAAGCCACTGTATGTAGGTAAAATGTCTTCCGCTGGTATTTAATATACATGCACACACGCACACACACACACACATACATATGCACTCGTGCTGACAACGGATGTACCTAGAAATACTCTTCATCAGCACCATCGTATGGGGTAATGTGGTTCTTCCTAGAAATGAAAAAAAACCCAAGATTCTGATTAGTTTTGTGTGTGTAAACCATCAAAGAAATGAATGACTTCTTTATTTGTCAAATTATGTTACGGCAGATGCTAAGACTTGCTTGCTTCGAGGCACAAATGTCTTAACATCAAAAAGATGAGATCACATGTTAAAATAACAACCTGCTAGTGGGTGGTACATGTGGTCTCTCTTCTATAAATAGGTAGGTTTTTTTATTTGGTGACTTAACTAATAAAATTGTAACACAATCTTTCCATTTTTGCACAGTAGTTAATTAAGCTTACACCTAAAATTCAGACAAATATGAAGGAGGAGATGAAGCTGCAATTGCCATGTATTCTTCACAAGACCTGTATCACTTGAGAGCATGGCATTTATATGTGTTAAGCCTTGTCAAGAAACCCACTAGAGTAGCRTGGTCCTCTTTTACTGTGAAAGCAAAAATATTTTGTTGTTTATATAAAAAAAGATAATAAATTTTCTCTAAGAAAGAGGCATTTTCTCCAAGCACACCTGTAACTGAGATGGAACTAAAACCAGACAAGAGTGGAAGGACCACTACGTGGAAAAGAAATGAAAAATATGACATTGCTTAGAGTAATATTTTCACAGGAAACTGATGTCTSTTGTGTGTTGTAGTGATTACTGCCTGTCTCTATCACAGTTAGAGGTAGTAACAGCTCTTCAGAGATAGATTAAGGAGAATCCCACACTTTCTTAATAAACCCAGCATGCCCCGTGAACACTTAAAGGGAAACAAGGGGAAAATACAGCAGGGCAATCCCCAGCAAACAAAGCCAGCACCCTCCTCACCCACACCAAGCATGAAAAGCACTTTGAAACCCGTGTACGAAGTCTCAGTTCTCACTTCATCCATCCCTGCCCTCCTCTCTGCTCTTTGCACTGCCCTTCTGCCGTGCTCCCTTTCTCGCCYAGGCTGCGGAGGTGGAATCGGGATTGTGTAACGGAACCGTACAAGAAGAGGCTGATGCTGGCATTTTCTGCTTCAGCTCTGCCTGCACRAAACGAAAGTTGCAGGTACAGCATACAAGCGCGGAAGGAATCTCCTTCCCTCTCTTCATGTTGTCCAATTTTTCTCATTGGTTTCTACGGGTAAATATTAATGACCTCTGGAACCACAACTTTTAAACCCAGCTGTACCTAGTATTCCAGGATTTTCTTCTCCACAAAGGTGGAGGGAAGGGGAAGCGAGCTGCCCATGAGGCCCACTGGCGAGGTAGGGCAGGGGYGCACRGYTCTGCCACTGCATCCCATCCTYGTCTCCAGAGCCACCRYGTCCCRTCCTCGTCTCCAGAGCCACCACATCCCATCCTCACCCCCAGAGCCACCGCGTCCCGTCCTCGTCCCCACCCCATCAGCGCTGCCCTCGGAGCGAGCAGCAGAGGGAGGCACGGCGAACACCTCTGCTCCGTTCCCTCACACAGACATGGCCGCCGCGCGGCCCTTGGCTCCCGCTTCGCTCCCRCAGCTGGGCTCCGTTGAGGTGGAGCGGTCATCCAGGAGTGAAAACGTGAGGTAAACGGAGACTCGGCAGGAGTGACGCAGAGCCCTGATGCTGCGAGCACCTCCTTGGCCCCGGGTTGGTTGCGCGTCAGAAATAGGTCACGTGAAGTGGCAGCGCTGAAGCTCTAGTGCTACGTGGTCCCACAAATATGTCAGGTATAATCAGGCAGGCAGCTTTATTCTAACGTAAACTTCTGATTTTTTCTTTTGACCTTAAATGCATCTGTCCGAATTTCTCCTCAAGCACATTTCCAGGTTGTTCTTTCAGAATTTTGCAGCTATTCGTTTCTTCTGTAAGAAAAATTCTATAAGAAGATCTCATTTCTGTATTCTGCAAGAAGATCTCTTACAGAAGAGGAATCTGCTGTAAGAAGATCTCATTTACGTATTTCATTTATTTTCATCCTGAAGTACTGGGTAGATCTCTTGACATTTGAACTGTGAGAGACAGCAGTCTGYAGCTACTGATATCATCCTCATCTGGTATCAGCCCATCTTATCTGCATAGTAGGGGCATAAAATGTGCACTGGAAAAGGGGTGTATATTCTCCTTTGGGTCCCAACATGCAAATTAGCCTCAATCTTTTCATATTTAGTTAAATCCATGAAATACAGAATGTCACATGGTATCCCCCTGGGCTAGCAGAGCAGTCTGTACAGCCAGGAGCAGTGTAAAGGGCTCAGTGGTGCCAGTTTGGCCCAGGAGCAACTGGATGGAGGAGGAAGGAGAAGACGCRGTGCCCAAAGCCCCAGAATACAAGGGGCGGCTGGGGAAGTCGAGGGAGGACAGGATGAGCAGGACACACTAGGCTGGTGGACAGACCAGGTTGAGAAGGGCAGAGAAGGGATGTTTATTACATGGGAGGGCTAAAGTCCAACATGGTTGCTGAGGCCCGTAGCTATTTTGRAGCTTTGCTTTGGTTTTAGGGTCTCTCAGCAAGTAAGCGTAAACCCCTTCTCCTRCCAAACAGCCGTCGCATGCATGAGGTGCATGTTGGACTTTCAGGGTGAGCAGGATTTGAACAAGCCATAACAGTGCAGATTCTTGCTGTTTGGATCCTAAAAATGGGAGCTGGTTGTGAGGACACCAYGTCGACGGGTCTGCGTGGTGTGCGAGCCATGGCTTTACCTGCGCCCGGCCCTTTTTCACTCTAAGTCAGGCACTGCTAAAGAGGAAGCGATGATCTAGTTGTTCAGSCTCACCATATCCTGTGTTCAGAATAATTTTCATTTCTACTTATCTGCAAATGTTAATGGAATGTCCACAAATATTTTCTTGGTTTCTATGGTGAAAGAAGTGAGTGTGAAGCTCAGTCAAAACCACGGCATCATCTGCATCATCCTGTGCTCTTCACGAGAAGACCCCTGGCTCTTGAGGAGTCATCTGTGGTATTGCTTGTATGTAAACTGACATTTAGGACATTTTGATCACTGTCACATTCACATCCTGAAACCCATTTGTGCACATTATGAACCATAAGGGTGTACTTGGTTACTTTTACACAGTAATGACAGAGTTTATCAAAACAGCTCAACCCAAGCTACTTCCTCTCTGCCGCTAAAGCAGTCAGATGTTTGCTGGAATTGCCCCTCAGCCTTTGGGAACCGCTCTTGCTCAGGTGGAGGTTTCTGAATCGCTCAGCGCTGAAGCCTCCCGGTCCCTGGTGCGCACACGCGTGGAGCCGAGGAGCCGAGCAGGGTGCGGGCGCCGGGGGAGCTGCTCGGGTGACAGTCACGTGGCAGTGGTGGCAGCCCGCGCGTTTCCGCAGCCTGGGGAGAGCAGCAGCGCTGCCCCCGTGCCAGCTGCGGAGCAGCTCGCGTGCAGCCCCTCTCCCCTCTGCCAAAGGGGCAGCTGTGGGACCAGAGGYGTGAAGCGGGATGTCTGGAGAGATGGGGTTGTGTTCCTGCTGCCGGCAGCTCTTGCTCCTGGCGCTGCGCTCTGTCACTGGCGACTCGTACCTGGCTGGCAGGGTTCTAGGTGGCTTCCCAAAGCAGCACTTCTTCGGTTTGTTGGTGCATGGGTCCTGAGGGAACAAAAGTGCAGATCAGAGTTTGAAAAATACACCTGCATCATGAAAAAAAAAAARGTGTACCTTTTAGGAGGAGGAATCCTCCTCTCTGAGTTAGACTTCTCTTTGGGCAGCTCCAGTAAACCCCGCTGAGCTCAAGTTACATTTCTCTTCTTTCACTGGAGTGGATCTCTGAAGAAACCTTCTTTCACAGAGACACAGATGTCTCTACTATGGTATTCCTAGTGTGGTCCCGTGCAGGGGAGATAGCTACGTGTTATATAATGCCCAGCTTCCATAGGGGAGTCTGCTTATGTGGGCAGCTACCTGCGAGTCTGGGTTGGCTCCGCTCAGCAGTACTTTGCTCTGTGTTATTGAACTGTTTCAAAGACAAATTTTATGAATARAGATCAAAGTGTTTGAGAGGACTGTTAGCAAATATGACCACTTGTGCAAATATCCATGAACTTTCCTGCAGTCGCCATTCGGTAGTTCCAGAGGCAATCAGGGCATGTAATGGTTGTAATAAATGTTGTATTTGCTTTTGTTTCGGCTGACTTTGACCAGTCAATTTGGCTGATTACTTCCATTGTTATTTTTGCTTAGAGACCATTACATTGTGATCATTAAAAGAGCCACTCTCTTACCCTTGTCTGTGGACCGGTCWTGAAACTCAGRACTTGCTCTCATAGTTAATTTATTTTTTTWAAYTTATTTTTATTCTCACCTGTTTCCTTTGGCTTCATGTCATGCTCCTCCTGAGTGCTGCCTTACCTATTCTTACCTTTGTGCTTGTCCAAGAAACAAAGCAGAAAACGTTGATCTCCTCCCTACCCCCAGAGCAGTGTCAGAGGTCTGAGCAGTGCCCTTTCGCTGCCGACCCTGCCTTGTTGTGGCTGGGTTAGRGTTGTGTTCAGGAGCAGGATGCTCTGAGATTATTTTCCTGAACATAACAGCTCGTGCAGGAATCCAAGGAAGCTCCTAGTGTTCTTATGCCAGTATGCTGAAGATACAGTCAGCTGCATCTGTATTTGGTCTAAATGTGGGAAGCAAAAGGATAAATATAAACTGTCCCATCTCTGTTGTGGGTCCAGGGTGCAGGAAGCGCTCACCAAAGTACATCTGTGGACACGTGCCAATCACATGCACACAGGGTCCCCGCTGCAGGCTGTGACAAGGCCAGCAGGACGGGGACAGAMAAACAGCAGCTGCTTTACGTGGCATATTTCCCAAGGAAGGAGAATATCATTTGGAAATAACTGGGGAATGAAGCTAGGGCTGGTCTAACCACCAGCGTGTGGGCAGAGATGGTCACTCACTGCAAAGGTCAGGGATCTGCCTGGCAGCCTGTGCTCTGCTGCTTCCTTGAAAATGCCAGAAGGTCAAGGTATCTCCAGGAGTGATTTCAAAGGAAGACTAACCGAAAGCCTCAYTGCCCACAAAGCCACACTGGAGAGCACTGTGTGCCTTCTGTAAGGGGGAAGGCGTGGACTTGCTTTGTATTCAGTGCCAAAAAGTAAGTTAAAATATCTCCAGTATAAGCACAGAGCGTTTGAGACTGATGGGACACGTTCACTCAGGCCAGGACACTTCAGTTARCACCACAAAAAGCCTAACTGTAAAGGACTTAGGACAGACAAGAGCTATGACTGCAGGCATTGATGTATCCTATAGGCCAACACACCTATAGGATCTGCCTTACAGGCTTCCAGTTTGATGGCCTGGTGACTATATCGAAGGGATCCAGAGAGGGTGCTTAGAGAAAATAGACCCTGTTCAATAGTCTGACATCTGCACTGCAGATTCCAGACCTCCATGAGAAATGTTGGGGATCCCCAAGCTGTGGATCTTTTCAGCTGTTGCAAAAGAGGTGCCTGCTACTGTCAACCGTCGTACTGTCGTGCCTCGCTCCGCACGTTGTCCAGTACTGTGTTCCTGAGACCTGCAAACTTCCTGAGAAGAAGTGACCTCCTGCCCAGACTTACCCTCACTGCCCCTACCCACACTGAGCTTTTCCAGCCGGGACCCTTTTCTACACCCTGACCACGGCAGCTTGCCCCAGTCTACAAGATTTTACAATTTGGATTAAGGCAATCTGGGGCTGCACGCAACGGCTGCAAGGAGGTTGGAATTCAGTAGATAAGCATGTTCTCTCTCATGTTCCTTTTTGTTTTGCAGGTTGTTACTTTGTGGTATAGAGCTCCTGAAGTTTTGCTTCAGTCCAGCTATGCAACACCAGTTGATCTCTGGAGTGTTGGCTGCATATTTGCAGAAATGTTCCGTCGAAAGTAAGAAACATTAGTTTTTTTTTTTTCCCATGAAATTTGAAAACAAAAATGTTCAATAGCATCTAGTACAATATGTATGATCATTTTTATGTTGCAGAGGACTCATAGCATGTTTTATTTACAGCACAAAATGTCAATGTCTAGCGTGTATTCTTAAATGTTGCCATCAAGGAGCTTTTTAGTTGGTGGTGGTTTTGATTTTGGTGTTGTTTTTGATGAGAGTCTCACTGACTCTCAATCAATTGACCATCAATTGACAACAAATGAGCTTTGTTGTGCTCCTGCTACACATGAATCCACACATAGGTAAGCTAGGCTTGAGGGGCTGCTGCCCAGTGTGACTAGAGCTGAGCTCTGTGCAAGGCAGAGTTTGTGGAAGGCAGGCACAGAACTCAGCAGTCCTCCTGCTCTGCACTTTGCACCTTGGAGCACCACAGGTTTACATACTATCCTCTCTTGGCATATTTGAGATCTGGAAAGTCGCTGCAATGCTGATTTCTATGAAGAGAGGTAGGAATTTTTGGAGAATAAGCTATTTTGAGAAGGTGTAGGGTAACAGCGGTAGTAAAAGGCAGTCAAGGAAAGCAGATACGAGGCAGCTCCTCTTTTCATCGCTTCAGTTAATTTGGCTATCAGAGCTACTCTGCTGTGCAAGATTCCAGCTGGATGCAGCTGAGTTGTGAGTGGGAGAGCAACGCCTGGTAGTGGAAGCTGACATGGAGGCTTTACCAAGTAGGTGTAGAGAGGAGCAGCCCTGCCAGGAACCTTGGCAAGGTAAATCTGCCTCAGTGTCAACCCAATCACATGCAGGTTGGTTGAGATTAAAGCAAAAAGAGGATGTGCAGATCACCTAGTTTGAAGTCATCTCCACAGAGAAACTATATTTATCACTTTGTAGCAGCTAYCATGAAACCGTAGAGTGTATGTAAAGAAAATGTGAAAGAAAATGATACACTGAGCAGTCTAAAAAACTGATACAACTGACAAGAAATAGTCMTTCTGCAAGGGCCTTGAGAAACAACTATTTAGTAGCAGCACATTGAGATGAATTTATTTACTGTGAAGTTCAAAATACTAATTGAAGTCTAGCAAAAGACCTCTGTGATTCCGCTACTTATTAACGTTAGTATATGGAAAAAACATTTTTATTGGGCCTCTTGCCTGGTTCAATGGCCTGGGTAGAATTATTACACTCCACCCTCTCTGTGTCTGACTCAGAAATGAAGTCAGAAAATGAGAGAAAAGAAGAATGTGGATTTCAAGAGTATCAGTTAAGCCCTCTATTGCAAACTTGTAAGGATTTCATCTTATCCCACACACTGCCAGATTCACAATGGCATCAAGCCATTTGTATTTTTGTATTTTAAATTGCAGTCAACAAGATAATTTTAGCATTTGCAATAAAAACAAAACAGAACAAACAACTTACTAGAGAACTTTATTATATTCTCAAAACTCAATATTTTTTTCTTACCTAATTTGCAGTATTCCTGCAGATGAGTATTGCCATATACAAGCCTTACCAATTGAATTTTATTTTTCGTGTTATGACATTTGAGTCTCGCTTGCTCTCCATATCCCCAGATCCAACATATTAAATTGAATGAGCAACAGTTAAATTCTCTAATACAAATATTACGTTAATATTACAAAATCAGAGGGCTTGTTTTAGGGAAGCAGGATSTGACTGGAAAGAGAGTTTGATAAAACCAGGACTTGTATTATCCTTGCCAAATGTAGGGTCAGTCTGACATTCTCAGTCCTAGGTTTGGGAGACAGACAAGAACTGCAGAGGTCAGGAATCTGCCAAGTTTGTATTTCTATGTTGTTTCATTGCAAACAACATGACTTTTGGATGCCTCAGTGTACAGGCATGTTTTGGAAGACAAATCCAAAGCCTCATTGCCCCAAAGCTACCGTGAGCAGCACTGAGTGGTATCTCCATGGAAGGCTGTTTATGGGGTTCATTTTGCAATGCTCTCAGTGTGATATATGTTGTCTTTCCGATTCTCTTGGTGAATTGCAAAAGAAAACCCATGTTACTGTGACCTTGGTAGCAATCAACTGTAAAATTTTGCAAACTCTGTGGAATATTTCMAAAATATTGAATAAATGGAACAGCTATTTTTGCTGGAAAATGGTGGTGCCCTTAGCTAATCACCCATGTGCTTTTCAATTGGTGTTGATAGGATAAGAATATGAGAATGCAGCTAAAGCTTAGAAGTGGATGTTGATTTGACATGAAGACAGCCTCTTCTTTTTACTGTACTGCTGAGTACTTTTTCCTCTCCTTACTCTATTTTGCCTTTTCTCTGAAAGATTTTGAACCTCTATTGCTTTTAACAAATCCAGCGAGACACCTCTGGACCTTTCTTTATGATGGAGACTTCACTGGAATTGGAAATAAAATGCTTCCTAATGTCCCACAGCTGCTTATGTGGGGAGAAGGTCAGCAGTGTCTACCCTGACTTGTGCAAATGCAGTCAGGGAGCTCTGCGCTCGGGCAAGTGGCTACCTTGCTCCCTGCCAGAAAGCTTTTGGTTACCAACASGCACCAAATGGGCATTTATTCACACAGCCTTCACACCACTCCCCCACACATTTCTCTATTCCAGACTATTCTGTTTTCTCTGTTCTAGACTCCTCTGGAGGGGGAGTACCCTGTGAGAGAGCTGAGCTGGAGAACTGGTGCAGTAGCCCAGMGTTACAGAGTGCTGTATCCTGAGCAGGTGGCACCTCGTTTAGTTTAAATCACCCTTAAGGCAAGCTAGATTAAGACAAATACAAACAAAGTATTTAAAAAATACACGTGAAATAAGACAGATTGTGTATAAGAATTCTTTAAAAAGAAACAAAAAAAAATTAAATAAATCTCTAACTTTATGGGGAGTAAATCTGAAGGTTTCTTTCACCGTGCTATCCATATGACACCTTTCAGCTGAGGACTGTAGTTCAAACCTGGGGTTTGAATAGCTTTAATTATAACTATGTACATTTTACTTAAGCATGCATATTTTAAATCCACATCAAACATGCATATTTTAATTATGGTACAGATTTCCAGGCTTCACCCCTTGTGCATGGGTACGTACCACCATCCCAGCCTGCTGGGGAACRTGGTTACCAAGCTGAGGTGTGAGGCTGTATCCTCAAACTGCCTTCCTGACTCCCCAGGACCTGCACTTACATATCTGCAAGACATCGCTCAAGCACCGAGCACATGGGTTATGTAAGCAGAGGATATTCTGTCCTGGGCATGCTTTTCTGTCCACGTGCTCCACTGATGAGAGCAGCATCAAACGAAGGGTTATGTGAAAATGCCCATATATGATAGTTTCAAATTTAAAATCTTTCATCTAGTTAAGGCTKCAGTCACTTCTAGCTACATTTGGATGGACTGTCCTTAAGTAACCAAAGTGTAAATGCTTTTGTTCCAGTGACTCCATTTGATTTTGAYTAAAAGGTATGGTGCATTGATCACAATAACTAGTAAGGAAAATTGTAAGATGTCCTATTGGTGGCCACAGTCTCACTGAATCCATCAGAGACAGAGCTGGCAGAACTGACAGGAACTCAGGGACAGCAGATACCCAGTGGCTCACTAGGATCAGCAACTTTCATGTCTCATCTCAGTCAGCAGCCAGTACTGAGCCAGCTGCATTAACCTCATGTATATAGTTGTAGAAGGTACCCCTAAATAATATGATTAGGTAAAAGTAAGCATTATTTATAAAAAGCCTTCACTCCGAGGCTGAGCATTTTCCTGGCCAGTGGGAAAGGGGCTCGTATCCGCAACCTTTGGCAAATCAATCTTCACAAACTGTACAGGTATCCACTTAGACCCAGTACTAGAAAGAGAGTGCTCTCACTAAAACCTTCCCACCTCCCCAAACCAAAACTAAAGGTATTATCATCTCATGCCTCTAACTTCATTTAGCCAAGCAAAAAATTAATTACAAACACGTGGACTTTTACTGAGAACGTCCGTGCGCCAGCTCCACACTGCTGCAGTCTGCTGTTGGTACRAACATCAGTCCCACAAGACAGGCACAAATACTGTGAGGTTATTATCTATCCATTTTTAAATTTTATATCATGGTTTTAGTAATTTGTCTCATTTTTCATCTTTCTGCACCAGCACTTAACGTATGTGAGACAGTTATTGCATTGCCAGCTATACTTGAAGACTGCAGCAGAAGATAAAAGATATGACAGCTAAAATACCTGTGATGGAACAAGTTCTGTGGAGAGCACGAGATAAACAAGCTGAAAGAGCAGCAGTCATCTTTATAACAGTGTAAATGTGTCCAGTTAGGGCAGTTACATCATTGTGTGCAGGGAGCCCAGGCCTCCCTTTGTTGCTCTTGGTAGTGTATACAGATGTGATAAAATCAAAGCTTAGGGCCTAGTATGGTAACAAGGCTGTGATATGAGCACTGCATTTGGGACCTAGAGGCTCTCTTTAATCATGCAGAAAACATTTAACAGTTAAGTAAAAAGAAAAAAAAATAGCAAAACATTCATATATTCATTCTTAGATACAGTGTTTTACAGGATAGAATAATTGCAACACATCTTTCACAGTAATATCTGCTCTGTATTTATTCCATTTCCCAGACAAGTCACAGGTTATCAGCTGAGCCTGCAGTGCAGCTGCCGGATCCATGGCATGCACTTTTCCCAGTTTTCTGGTTCCAGGACCAAGGGCTAGAATAACAGTCTGTGCAAGGAGACAGGCCACTGTCCACTTTGCCATCGGATTGCACATTGCTTGTTGAAGAAAGGAAGAGCAGTGGGTATTGAAAACCATGTGGCAGTTACTGGCTCGTGAAATAGAGGATGGCCTAGTGGTTTCAGAAAAAAATARCCAGTTATGATGAAAACACCTGTTTTTGAGCTGTTTCCAAACACTGAAGCTGGAAAGTTTGAGCCTCTATCTCGAAGTGGAAGGAATGGCTCTATTTCGCTGGATCATATGAGACTGTAAAGCCTTGGCTTCACTGAAATGATTGCTGGAATTAACCTTGTTTTCAAAGGGCACTGCAGTGCTCCCAGTTCAGCATGGCAGAGTGGCACAAAGCACGGCAGAGCTCAGCTCTGTTCCTGTGCATCATGCAGCACTCAGGTCACATTGCAGGGCAGAGAGGGTGCTGTCCTGCCTTCCAGGCCCTGCTCTGCTGGCAGGGACCCTTACAAGCGCTCCATGATCTTATCTAGGAAATAAGCCTTCATAGTTAACTCCCCAGGACTGTGGGACTTTCATCCAAAATAAGGATTGCAATGTATGTGGGAGATACTAAAAACAGTCACTTATAGAGCTGATGCTGGTCCTCACAGGCCCTCCACTCTGCTCTGCATGCGACTCTGCGTAGCAGAAGCTAAACTCACAAGAGTTTAGACCAGTCTGTTAGTGTGATTATTGTTATCTGGCTGCCAAACTATCACAGAAGGGAAAAGGTAGTTTCAAAGGAAATTAGGTCATCGATATTGGAGCTACTGTGCACATGTCCTTGTGTAGAGCAGGAGGTCTCTTCTCCCATATCTTACCAGTGGACAAGGAAGTGATAACTCCTAACAGATCCTACAGGTTCTCAGCTGCTTCAAATGGCATAGGTGGCTTTTATCTCAGAAGAGATCTGCAGTCCAGTTAGTCCTTGAGTCTGGTCTTCAAACTAGCATCATTTTGGTCAGGCACGCATTTGGTTTCAATTAGCTGTTCTTCAAGGTGCTAATCTCTCACAGATGTAGTCCTTTAAGGCTGCACTTTGAAAAAATTAGGTGTACATCTGGCAACACATGTTCAACAGCAGAACCACCAATTCTGCGCCAAGCATGTTGAAGAAGAAGTAGAAGGGACGGTGAGCTTTGGGGGAAAAAAGACTCATAGAAATTCTGTTATTACAGAGAATTGCTTGGCAATTCACCATACTATGTCCTCTACTCCTCATGTATGTTGGGTTAGCCATTCCTTGGGATTAACTGTCTTGCTGCTGGATGCTTTCAAGGAACATCCAGTTGATCTGTAGGTTTCCAMATGAACACTTGCCTAGAGTCTGGCTTTATATGCATTAAGTGGCCTTCAGTTCTGTGCCACTATGCCTCTATGCCACAGGATGTCATCACCTTAAAATGTTTATGTTAATCTCACTGAATTATTCAAAGCACTTGAGACCCGGAGGCATGGAAACATTTGTTTAAATCCTGTGATCAATGGGAAATATCAGATACTGGAACAGTAGGAACAAAATACAATGGAGCTTAATATGGAGCTTGTTTTTCTTAGGCCAGTCCCTGTTCTTGCCGTAGACCAAGGGCATCAATGCAAGCAAACGTGTGACTGAAGAGCCTGTGGTTTGAATAGGACCAGGAGGAGGGAGAGACCACATATTACTATGCAACACTATAGAGAAAACTGCCTCAAACTGAAATTAATGGGAAAACTTAAAATTTACAGAGGGCAGGAAATCATGGAAACATTATCACATTTTCTTTAGGGCAGGGTTATATTCTCTGGCTTTCTGTGCTGATCTTTGTGAACAGTTGTTTGGCACACAGTCATGATCTTGTTGACCATACAGGGTTTTTAACTTCTTCCTATGTGGACAGACATTACAGATGACATGCTGGTCATATTGAACAYAAGCAAAAGAAAGTTAACCATGAAGACTTCAGTTTCATCTTACCTCTCTGCACATACCATCCATCAGTGCTGCCATGGACAGATTTGTATGGTGTATTTCAGTGACATTGTTTTGTCTCATATTACTTGCCTTTTAATTCTTGGTCAGTTATACTCCCGTGCTTCAGCATATCTGAGCATTTATTACTCACTGTTTTAGACAGGCATTGCAGATGTGCAACAGTTGGAATATTTCAGTTTGTCTGCTAGATCCTGTGATTCTCCATATGGTCAAGTTTCTCTTTTTTGCAACTCTTAACAGACCTTTTTTGCTCTCTTCTCCCATTTTCAGTAAGATGTTTTCCAATCATTTAAATACTGAAAAGAAGAAAGAAATAGATGGAGCAGAAAGGGAATCCATAGAAGGAAAAAAAAAGGGGGGGGAGTAATGAGGTATATCTGGATAATGAGAGGGAAGGAGTAATAAAGCCAAGACAACACAGACATTCAGGCAAAAGCCACCAAAGGAACACATCTGTGAACACTGCTTGTAAGTGGGGTTTCCCTTKTAAACTGTCAAAGTTCTTAAATGTGGTTTAAGAGAGAACTGTTCTCTCTATCAGTCAGCAATTTTAAACACAGACTTTGCAATCACATTATCTGGTGTTTTCCAGTGAAACTTAAAACAACGTATCTAGTGGACCAAGAGCTTGAAAACATCATAATTCACATGTCTGCSTGATCTCCGTTGGATTTTGGTAGCAGGAAAACTAGAACAACAAAGCTCGTTTTTTTTACTTTTTGTCTTTGTTTTAGCAAGCAAAGGTGGATGTTGCCACTCACAGTTGTAAAAACTACACAACTTAATTTGTACTCATTGAACCGAGGTGCTATACAGTTTTGGCCTGAGTTTATTTTTGCCATTTTTGGAAATTATCTTGTTTTGCTACAAGAATGATTTAAGTTGCAAGTGCCGTAAAGTTCACCCTTGTCCAGACTGACTGCGCTGGGAGAAGGTTCATTCCTTGGAAAGATCTTGTCAGCATTCAAAATTCCATGCTTTGCACTTTTCTTCCTTTATTCTTCTGCCATTCATGTGCATATGGGTGTGTGGGAGGCTGATGGGTTTTCCAAACCAGATCTCATAAAATAAGATYTTTTCTTCCTCCCCAGATAGGTGGCCAGCCTATTACAGAGTTTTTTTTTAATGTTACTTAAGCTGAATGGACCCAAGCTACAATTTAGCTTAGTGACCTTAGCGATCTGACAGAACAACAGTGACTTTTTGCGTCAAACTTTGCTCACAAAGGAGGCAGAAGACTGTACTGGTTCGTGTTATTCTACTTTTCTGATAAGCAGGATTGTTTTGTGCTTAATCCTAAGTCAGTGGCAAGGCTCCCGCTGGCTTTGGGCAGAGGACAAGCACACATTAATGGGGAGAGGGGCAAACAGCCACAACAATACCAATAATTACTGTGCACAAAAACGATAAGAGATCTCAAGGCCGCATCACCTCGTTAAAAATAAAGTCCCGCTTTGTTTTTTAGCTCACTTTTTCCTTCGAGCCTTGCTGGCCGATATCATTTGAAGTGCCTACGGTTGGGCTGACTGATAGCCGTTAGTCAAAGGCCGTAACTGTATCAGCCTGTGGTTGGCGAGGGGCGGTGAGAGAGTGGCAGGCCATTCACTTGTGGTTTTCCTCCCAGTTTCCAGCCGTGCCAGAGTTTCAGTGAGAGGAATAGATCTGTTGGTGAGGGAAACCGTTGATAAACCATAGAAACCAAAAACTGTCATTACCCAGGACAGAAAAACAGCAGGAGCTGTGGGACAGGGGCCAGGAGATAGTCAGAAATGGTGTTTGCTGACAGGGCTCAGAGTGAGTGTGAAGTTCAGGTGTTGAACTGGGGAGTCGGGGCTCGGGACAGGGTGTCAGAGCAGCAGTTGAGCTCCAGCAAAGCCTGTCTGGACCAGCTCTCAACAGGGTCCTCCATCCTGGGAGGGTTCTTGGAGCTCCTGCACGTGCAAATGGTCCGGCAGTAGTCTGAAATCCTCCTCAACATGTCATCTTTAAAAAATAATAGTAATAATAATAAAAAAGATCCATGAGAGGRGTGATGTCTCAGTCTGTGGCAATGTGATCTTTTTTTGTCTTGGGAAGAGCCTGCTGGGCGCTGCACAGGAGCTTCCCATGCCAGCAACATGGCCAAGGGACACTCTGCTTCTCAAAGCCCAGGATCTGGCTGCAAGGAGCTCTCCGGACTTTGTTTGGCTTGCAATAGAATTGTGTTGCTTTATTGGCTTTTCTCTTCCATAAGAAAATGCCTATGAAAGGTATTTAAACTCCAAGGTGGCAGTGACTAGCTCTTGCACTAGTGCTTCTGCACTTGTAGGTGCCCACCAAAGCTGTTAGATGTGCTTTCCATCTAAAACAAATCACGGATCTGCAGGATAGCAGTAGGAAGCAGTCCAGAAACATCTTAGGACAGCTGAGCAAAACCTAGAAACCTTCTGCAACTTCGTGCTACCTTCTACCGAGTAAATACTTGCCTGCCAGAGGAGAGCTCGAAGTGTCAGCGAGAAAACAGTAGGACATTTGGTATTTAGAATTACAGGATAGCGTTTCTGTCTGGGAGCCGCAGCACCTGGAGGCAGCTCCGCGYGGCCTGAGCTGCCCCACAGGCCTGGGGCTGCGCGGAGAGGTAGAGCAGGGGCACAGCAGGGCAAGGCTCTCGTGGCGCCTCTGCCCTCCTCTCC